>NC_061108.1:247500-255765 GCF_015104395.2 Macrobrachium nipponense
ACAGAGATAATGAGGGGGAGAAGGAGAAGATGGTATTAGGCGACGAAAAGGAAGACGAAGATGGCCACAACCAGTTCTTAGAAATTCTGGGCCAATTCATCAACGATCCCAGCTCCCCCGCTGAATTCCCAAGGCCATCACTCCTGCTGCGTGATCCCAGCAGGAATTACGTTTACAAGGCAGTCCTCACGATGCGCGAGAAGCTGGATAGACTGGCCAGGCAGAATGAAACGCTGGAAAAGGAACGAAAGGACCATCTGATTTTGACTCAGGAATTGCAAGTCCAAGATGAGATGGAATGGCAAATCAACAAATCGAAAGATGAGGAAGGAGAGCTTAATAAGAAAGATATAGAAAAGAAGGACGATAATGATCAGCTTTCGATTGAAAAAACTGTCCATACACCGAAGGACAAAGTCGGATGTGTAGAGAAAGACAGTAAGAACATGGGTGAAAAATCCCAAGAACAGGGTCCTTCTGATGCCGCTGAACTGCAGCGGATCATAGATAAACAAGCTGATCAAATCCAACGTCTGAGGAAGAAGGTCCTGGAGATGGAAGAGGAGAGACGACAGCGTGAGGCCGATTTCCAGGGTTGGGAAAGAACAGCCTACACGGTCGGGAAGGAGAACTCGGAGTTTGAAGGTCGTCTTGGAGGACCTCAGTCGAAAAAAGGGACTTTTTGAAGAATGTAATAAGAAGGACCTAAAATAAAAGAAGAAGTCAAAGGGCTCAAGAGAAAAAAATAGACGAAAACAGAATGAACGAAAATGAAAAAGGAAAAAGAGGATCAGGTCCACTTCAGAGGAAATTAAGAATATTAGGAGACAGCTTACTGAAGAATTGACAGTCTGCAATCAGATAAGGAATGAAAAGGAGTCGATGGCCCTCCACATTAAAAAACTTGAACGCGAGAATGCAGATTATATGAAAGACGTGACCTATTTTAAGGAATGGTTTGAGAAGGACTACACAGATCACTGTGAGGATGTGGAAATTTGCCTGGAAAAGTTCTTGGAAGTTTCAGACAGGCAGCAGTTGCTCCTGAAGGAGAAATTACAACTAATGAGAAAGACAAGAGACTCCGATGAAGTGGAAGTTAACGGATGACGAGTCTCCCCAAACTCGTCAGACTGAGGAGCTCTCATTGGCTAGAGTCAACGGCTGTTCAAAGGCCAGAAGATCAGCTTTCAGGAGGCCGAGAGCCAGCAGCTATTAGGAAGCAAGAGGACCAGCTCTCAGGAGGATGAAAGCAAAATACTGTTCGGAGGCAGGAAGACAAGCTCTCAGAAGGACGAGAGCCAACAGCTGTTAGGAGGCAGGAGGACCAGCTGTTAGGAGGCAGGAGGACCAGCTCTCAGGAGGACTAGAGCCAACAGCTGTTAGGAGGCAGGAGGACCAGCTCTCAAGAGGACGAGAGCCAACAGCTGTTAGGAGGCAGGAGGACCAGCTCTCAGGAGGACGAGATGAATTACATCAAAAGCTGAAGCTGAAATCTGCTGCAAACCTCCAAAGACTGGAGCGAGATGCTGCAATGATCAAAAACCTCCACAAGATCAATGCTGTCACTTAAGGTCTCTGCACTTTTAGGATGAAGGATGGGTCATGAGCAGAGGAAAGAAGACAGGACCTCTCTGAAGTTGGGGAGAGGCTGCTCAATTTTGTGATGGAATTCACTCCTGGATAAGTTGTGGAAGCATCTCTGTGCGATGGAGTAACTGCATCGGCTGCTAGGTGCGTCGAGTGCCTCTGCTCCTGCCACACGATACCCAATCACTTATGGGTAGTAGGCAACCACTGGCGCGGTGTAAGAACCCGTAAGTTTCATGCCTACTACTTCATGTGTGAATTGGGTTATGCATTGAATTCCATGTTTTGCATATATCACAGTGGCAACCTCTGGCGCGGTGTAAAAACCCGTAAGTTCAATGCCTTTTACATATGCAAAATATGGGTTATGCAATGCATACTGGATCAAATAGAAGCTGCTCAGCTTTGTGATGGAATTCACTCCTGGATAAAGTTGTGGAAGCATCTCTGCGTGATGGAGAGACTACAGCGGCTGCTGGGCCCCTTGAGCGGCCTTCCTCATGCCACACGATACCCTTAGGGGTATCAATGCCCAATCACATATGGGTGGACGGCAACCACTGGCGCGGCGTAAGAACCCGTAAGTTTCATGCCGACTACTTCATATGTGAATTGGGTTATGCATTGCAAATTGAATCCCATTTTTTGCATATACTACAGTGGCAACCTCTGGCGCGGTGTAAAACCCGTAAGTTCAATGCCTTTTATATATGCAAATCATGGGTTATGCAATGCATAATGGATCAAATACTTGCATATACTACAGTGGCAACCTCTGGCGTGGCGTAAAAACCCGTAAGTTCAATGCCTATTACATATGCAAAATATTTGATCCCAGTGTGGCAGAGGGACACTGTCAGGAGTCGCTGCATTCCAACGTCGTACAATCTGGAGATTGGAAGCTTCCTGTCTGTAGCGAAGGAGTGAATGGAATATGAATTTCATCAACAGTGAGCAGAGAAATGGCTGGATTTTGAACTCTCAAGAAATCTCCTGTTTTCCATCAAAGTTCCTCACTGGCTGGCAGCCATCAAATGGCTGAGGTTTCCATCTTTTTGGCTAGCTGACGGAGCGGAGGAAGGGAAGGGGTCCACCCCTGGTAAAACTAAAAACCCCTATCCTATGAAGCTCCGTTGGCAAGGATGCCCAGGGGTGAGATCAATTCAGATCGGCAGACCCAACAATACATATATATATATATATATATATATATATATATATATATATATATATATATATATATATATATATATAAATATATATGCATATAAATATATATATATATATATATATATATATATATATATATATATATATATATTATATATATATATATATATATATATAGTATATATATATATATATATATATATATATATATATATATATATATATATATATATATATATATTATATATAATAGTAAATATATATATATATATATATATACTATATATATATATATATATATATATAGTATATATGATATATATATATATATATATATATATATATATATATATATATATATATATATATATATATATAGTAAATTCCTTGAGAATTTGTGAAGACGTTCGAATCTAGTGGGAGTGCCTCCAGGAATGCTTCAGGAGCCGAGGACGGCTTCACAGGATGCTGGAGTCCTTGAAGGATTTGAGAAGACGTTCGAATCCAGTGGGCGTGTCTCCAGGAACGCTTTAGGAGTCGAAGACGGCTTCACAGGATGCCGGAGTCCTTGAGAATTTGTGAAGAGTTTCGAATCCAGTGGGCGTGTCTCCAGGAATGCTTCAGGAGCTGAAGACTTATTGAAGGACTTGTCCTTCAGCCCCACGCAGCGTAGTACGCCCTATCTCGCTAATAATAATAATAATAATAATAATGTATTAAAGTTTGGAACGGGGGGGGGGAAGGGGTGGCGACCGTATTTTGGGGGTTGTGCACGTATATACTTAGAGGTGTGAGTCTTTTATATATATATATATATATATATATATATATATATATATATGTATATATATATATATATAAAGTCTCACACCTCTAAGTATATACGTGAAACAACCCCCAAAATACGGTCGCCACCCCTTCCCCCGTTTCCAAACGTTAACAGACAGACTGACAGACAGACATAACTGCTTGGTAAAATATTATCCTTTTGAGAAATACTTAATCATTATTATTATTATTTTCTCAAGATGCGAGTATTCAAGTCAAATATTATCTACATAAATGTTATATACTGTAAATATTATTACTATTACTATTATTATTATTATTATTATTATATTATTATTATTATTATTATTTTATTATTATTATTATATTATTATTATTATTATTATTATTGTATATATATATAATATAGATATATATATATATATATATATATATATATATATATATATATATATATATATATATATATATATATATATATATATTTCCATACATACATATCTATATCCATACACACACACACGTATATACATATATTATGTAATTGTAACAGCCACAATTTCATATGTATCTAGTAAAAATGACCAGTAGATTCCACATAGATATGTATGTATGGAAGTTTATATATACATACATTTATGCATATATACATACATACATACATTCACACATACAAACATATATATATAGTGTAAGAACGTATGAATACAGTTAAGAATCAGTGGCTTTCTGTGCTTTTATAGGAATGGTCATAAATACACACAAGCAATTTCTAAATCGGTGTTTGAATGCATTCATAAGAAATATTCATCATCTACCTAAACAGGAACATAAACATACACTTACACTTATAATTACACTTATACACACACACACTCACACACACGAGAAGTGGACATATTCTTTTTTTTTTTTTTTTTAACTGAAGAGCAATAGCTGTAAAACGACAAGTTATTTATTCATTTGTTTTTTTTATCTGCATATGGAATTCGACGAGGAATCACCTCCATTAGTCATCTAATGGAATCCATATATAAATAACGCCAAATACCGCTGACAGGTACGTCTCTCTCTCTCTCTCTCTCTCTCTCTCTCTCTCTCTCTCTCTCTTCATTGTTTGTCCAAACGGTACCAGTTTCCCAAAATTTGTTGTTCTAACATTGACTGTCAGCAGTGAGGGCGCAGTGAATGGGCTGGGTGGGAGGAGGAGGAGAAGGAGGAGGAGAAGGAGGAGGAGGAGGAGGAGGAGGAGCGAAGGGGGGTTAGGGAGGGTATAGGGATCCGTGGTAAGCACTACACACACACACACACACACACACACACACACAAGAGCTAAAAGACTGCGGAACTCTCTTGTTTGTTTAGGGTAAACCACTTCAGGTTCATACGTCTCTCTCTCTCTCTCTCTCTCTCTCTCTCTCTCTCTCACATACATTTATAGCTATTGCTGTCTTCTCTTTTTAGTCCTTCAGTAGGGCAGGAGCCCCCCCCCCCCCCACCCCCTTCTCTCTCTCTCTCATATTTATGGCTATTGCTGTCTCCTCTTTTTAGTCCATCAGTAGGGCAGGAGGCCTCTCTCTCTCTCTCTCTCTCTCTCTCTCTCTCATTCATGGTGCTTGCTGTCTCCTCTCTATTCTCTCCTTCAGTAGGAGCAGAAGCCCCACCATCTCTCTCTCTCTCTCTCTCTCTCTCTCTCTCTCTCTCTCTCTCTGTCGTATTTCGTGTCCTCCCAAGCCAAGCCATTTCCATTTAAAGCCCAGGACAGCTGAGAGGGTCGTATTTCTTAATGAGAATCCTCTACAGGTAGAGAAGGAAAGGTGAGTAGGGTGTCTCCTTGTGAGGAGGGGGGCGGGGTAAAGACTATGAAAAAGCTGCACATGTGGCATCATCATTTCTAAATTCACACTTTCAGTGGTTATCGGTTATTGAATTGACGTTTTAAATTCTGAGTTCTAATGATTATAAGTTGTAAAAGTGAATCCTTAAATTAAGTGTTCCAGTGGTTATAGGTTACTGAATTGACAATTTAAATTCAGAGTTCCAGCGGTTATAGGTATCAAATCGACTTTAAATTCAAAGTTCCAGTGGTTGTAGGTTGTAAAACTGACTCTTTAAATTCAAAGTTCCAGTGGTTATAGGTAATTGAACTGGCGTTCTAAATTCAAAGTTCCAGTGATTATAGGTTATTGAAATGACACTTGAAATTCAAAGCTCCAGTGGTTATAGGTTATTGAAATCACACTTTAAACTCAATGTTCCAGTGGTTAAAGGTTATCAAATTGAGTCTCTGTCTCACTTCATAGTTCCAATGCTTTAGATCGCTTTTAGTTAAAAAAAAAAAATAAAAATTTAAACTCCACGGACTGAATCATTAAATTCAAAGTTACAGCGATGAAGCATCATTAAACTGACAATTCTATAATGAATGACCTACAAATCTAGATGTGAATAGATGTTAAGCAGACCCATTCGCCAAGTAATGAAACGCATCACCCGACAAAGTCTGTCAGTAGGTTTCGACTCGACTGTAGGTGGAAAAATATCAGAGAAACTGTTCTTTAGTTAACCTACCATTAAATTCAGCGTGGGTAAGTAGCAAGAGCAAATATGCTTAGGAATTTTAAAGTTTTTTTTTTTTTTGTGTTATTGTCTATAGACTGTGGGAGGAAGCTGTGTCATATGTCACAAGTAATGTATCAAAGATCTCGAGCGGATAGTACACACATACAAAAACAAAAAAAACAGGTCTAGTATCTACACAACCTTATCTTTTCGAATAAACTTCACGAAAAAAAACCTGAAGTGGTTTGTCGTAACATTTCATCAGCTGGTCTGTCTAGGGCGTTGTGGCAAAATGCTCCTAATTATCTGGCGAGCACATCGGCAAATGATTTCTGATTCATTGGGAAATCTCGTCGATGCACGAAAAATCGAGATGCTCTCGTGCTGATACTTCAGGAGGCTCTCACAAGCAGGGCAAAAGACTCTCTCTCTCTCTCTCTCTCTCCACCACATTCTTTTTCTGTCTCTATCTACATAGCGCCTCCCCCCTCTCTCTCTCTCGCTTTCTCTCTCTCTCTCTCTCCACCACTTTCTTTTTATCTTTCCCTACACATCTCTCTCTATCTCTCTCTTTCTCTGGTGCATCCAATCAAAATTATGGGTGAGTATTGCATATACATACTATTACACCTTCCACATTATTGTAATTATTGTATATATTTTCCCTGACTGTTTTCCCCTGTATAGCACTTTCCTTTGTCCTTTCCCAGAAACTTGTTTGCCTTGTTTCAATCTCCTTGTTCTTACTTGCTCCGCCCATCCTAAATTTCTTCGACCCCTAAATGTAATTGTGAATCAGTCTCCACTCAGCAACTAAACCAAGGACTCTGGTGTCCGGCAGGGAACCAGTCCACTTTACTGTGATGTATCTATAACCTAAGTACAAGTGATATTGTTGTAAGGGTTTAATAACGAATTGTGCTTTTGTTTCAAGTGGTCTTAATTTCCAGTGTGATTACTTTTCGAGACGTGGGTGTCATTTGTCATTTATTTTGTAGTTCCTCTATTGTGTCATTCTGTCTTTATGGCATTTGTGTTTTTTATATTGACGTTTAAGTCCTAATTGTCAATGTTTTGTAAATATCTTTGCATTACTATATTTAAATCTTGTTTGATCGTATTCTCATTCAAATACCTTTATTTTGTATTATTATGGTCCATTGAACTCACCTGCTAAAATGGTAAATTATCCTTCTCTCTCACGACTGTAATAATATATATATATATACGTATATATATATATATATATATATATATATATATATATATATATATATATATATATATAATATATATATAAATCTATATATATATATATATATATATATAGATATATATATATCTATATATATATATAGATATATATATAGTATAGATATATATATAGATATAGATATATATTATATATATATATATATATATATATATATATATATATATATATATATATATCTACATATATATATATATATATATATATATATATATATATATATATATATATCTATATATATATATATATATATATAGATATATATATATATATATAAATAGATATATAGATATATATATCTATAGATCTATATATATATATATATATATATATATTAGATCTATAGATCTATATATCTATAGATCTATATATATATAATATAGATCTATAGATCTATAGATATATATATCTATATAGTATATATATGTATATAGATATATATAGTATATATAGATAGATAAATATATATAGATATATATATATTGATGATATATATAGATATATATATATATAGATAGGATATATATATATAGATATATATAGATATATATATATATAGATATATATATAGATATATATATATATAGATATATATGATATATATATATATAGATATATATATAGATATATATATATATATATATAGATATATATAGATATATATATAGATATATGATATATATATATAGATATATATAGATATATGTATAGATATATATATAGATATATATATATATATGATATATATATATATATAGATATATATAGATATATATATGATATATATATAGATATATATATATATATATATATATAGATATAGTATATATATATATATATATATATATATATATAGATATATATATATATATATCTTAGGG
>NC_061108.1:256265-296265 GCF_015104395.2 Macrobrachium nipponense
GTGGATGCCAACAAGAGACAAACCTTAACTTTATGTTGCCTCTTGCAAATAGGAACTTGTTCTTGTTTGCTGGTACGAAGAGATACGCTTGCCTCTCTCTTAGTACTTGGTCCAGAGGTCTGACCATTGATCCTGCGGTGCACACCCCGATCAATCGGACAGAGGCTTGGATCCCTCCTCGCTCTTACGACCAGGGAGGCATTCCAAGGTTGGGTCGAACACCAGTCTGTTCACAAAAGACTCAGATTCCTCCCACCAAGAAGTGAGTCTCCTATTGTAAAAGGACCGAAGGTTTGTATGCCGTGTCGGAACAAATGACAATTTGTCCAAAATTGCATTTTCCTAACTATACAAACCTGAGGTCCTTTTACACATAGTCCCACCTCATGCCACCCCCTCACTCTGCAGTTTTTGCTTGGGCCAAAAGCAAAAGTGATTTGTTTACCTCCCAGTTGCGCGCGCGACGCCTGTCGGACAAGCAGTTAACAAGCTTACGACCTATCAGCTGCCGCTAGTACCTTCCTATTGTAAAAGGACCTCAGGTTTGTATAGTTAGGAAAAATGCAATTTTGGACAAATTGTCATCTTTTGAATGGTATGCTTAGAGTTGTAATTGTATTCTTGTTTCACCAATGAAAATATCGAGTGAATAAGACCCGCGTTCAGTGTGATGATGGTGGATCGTTTGTGATTACCCCACGAAATAATGGCATAGGGTAAAAATACCGAATGCCCGGCCTCTACCATAGCGCGACCACCTTCCTGAAAATCAGAATTTCATACATTCAACTTACCTGTCAGATATATACATAGCTATAGACTCCGTCGTTCCCGACAGAATTTCAAATTTCGCGGCACTCGCTACAGTAGGTCAGGTGATCTACCGCCCTGCTCTGGGTGCAGGGCTAGGAACTATTCCCGTTTTCTAATCATATTTCTCTCTGTCGCCGGCTGTATAACATTGTTGTTACTTCCTCCTGACTAGAATTCGTTTTTCGCAAAGCTTTTGATCATCTCTCGCTGATATTTGGTGACGTACTTGGATCGTTGTTTGGCATTCGCTATCGTGGACTGTGGTTTTTGGGACTGGTTTGGTTTTTGGATTTTGTGAATATGTCTGATTCTAGTGTTAGTTTCAGAGTGTGTGTGAATGAGGGCTGTAAGGTGAGGATTCGAAAGCTTCGGTAGATCCTCACACTAGTTGTAGAGGGTGTAGAATGGTTAAATGTTCAATTGAGAATACGTGTAATGAATGTGAGAATCTGAGTGCACAAAGAGTGGAAGAATCTAACTTCTTACTTGAAGAAGTTAGAGAGAGATAGAGAGAGGAAGAAAAACCATAGAAGGTCTGCCTCTCATGATTTACTTTCTAGCTCTGTAGCTTCTTCCTTTGATGATAATGACCATTCTGTTCAGCCCGTTCACAAATGGCTAATCCCTCTAGTTACGGCTTCGAAATAGCAGAACTTAGAGCTTCCTTCAGAAAAATGCAGGAAAAAGTCGCAGCATTGGAAGGTAAGGAAAGTGAATGTGGCAGTGATATTAGTGTCCCCAGTAGTGGAGGGGGCGTCTGGTCGTCTCTGCGACGCTCCCAGGCCTAGACCTCTTCCAAGCTCCCTGGCCCGGAGGAGAAGGAAAGTCGAGCCGTACGGGGTTGTGGAGAATCCCAACGGTCAGGCGTCCCTTCGGCAGAATCGATCGTATCGACTGCTAAAGACCGCTATAAGAGGGTCTACGAGAGTGCTTTTCGTCGTCGAGTTCGCCTTCTCCGAGAAGAGGGTGGAAGGAGTCGAATCTTTCCCGTCCTTTGAAGAGGAGTATGCAAGAGCCTGCCAGGCGCCAGGCGCCTGCTGAACATGAGATCAATTCGAGTCCACGAGCGCTTCTCGGAAGGAGGAGTCCTTCGGTAGTAAAGAGGGCGAGAATACAGTCAGACTCTGGGACTGGAGAGATCCTAGAGCGCCTTACAGATCTCCCTCTCCTAATTCGGAAGATTCCTCAACCAAGAAATTTTGAAGAATATGCAAGAGCAATTAGCCTTGCTAGTAGGAACTCGTTATAAGGAGCCTACTCGTAAGAGGATGATAGCCTTCCTATTAAAAGATCTAAAGAACTATCTCCTGCCAGGCGCGACGCATCCTTCAGGGGAGTTGTCGCTCAGGCGGCCATCTCTGGGGGGGGCGGTGCGCTAGACAGGCGAGAAGTAGGAAAGGAAGCTACTCCTGTCAAGAGTAGGGCGCCAACCAGAAGCCAGACTCCGAGTAGGCGTAACGAGCCAGGACAACATTCAAGATCTTCATTCAAGCGCCAAGAGCTGGATGAAGAAGAAGATCCTGTTAGGAGTAGAGCACTTATAAGACGGAAAGCGCCTACTAAACATCAGACGGATACTCCTCCCAACCCAATCACCAGGAGTATTCTGAACTAAATACTCCTCCCAGGCACCAGGGGTATTCCGAAGATTATACTCCTCCCAGGCGCCAGGAGTTTTACGAAGCTTATACTCCTCCCAGGCGCCAGGAGTATGCGGAACTTAATACTCCTACCACGCGCCAGGAGTATTATGAACATAATGCGCCTACGAGGCGCCAGGCGCCTGCTGAAAGCCAGGAGTATTCGAGGCGCTTTGCGCCTGCCAGGCGCCAGGCGCCTGATGAAAATGCGCCTGCCAGGCGCCAGGCGCCTGATGAAAATGCGCCTGCCAGGCGCCAGGCGCCTGCTGAAAGCCAGGAGTATTCGAGGCGCTTTGCGCCTGCCAGGCGCCAGGAGGATCCCAAGCACGCTACTCCTCCCAGGCGAGATACTCCTGCTGTACACCAGGCGCATTCCTCGTATGAACCTGACACTCGTAAGAGAGTAAGAGAAGAGTCAGTAGAAAGGAGAGAGCTTCTCCTTCCGAGCCTCTTAACCCAGAAGATGCCTCGGAGGACGAAATGAAGGGAAGGATCTTCTAATTATAAAGTCCTTTCGTCCCGGCCCTTCTGTTGAGGAATATGGAGACTCTTTGACACCAGCTGCTCTTCACCACGTTCGCAGTTTTCGAGCACGAAAACACTCAAGTCTTCCTCTTTCCTTAAAATGAAGCCTGCCATTTCTATGAGGAGAGCGCTACAATCTCTTGATCCTGGTTCAAGAAGAAGAAGGAGTTAGGAAGGTCGGTCTTTTGTATGCCTCCCTCCGCCAAACTTACAGGGAGGAGAGGAATTTGGTACGAAACGGGAGAGGATAGGGATGTCTCTGTCCGTTTCAGCGAATCAGATTTCTCGAGTTTGGTGGATTCGTCGAGAAGGCACCGAAGCCTGAATGCAGCGAAGGTTACATGGGGGCTTTCGGAAACGGACCACCTCATCAAGGGTCTATTTCACACCTTAGAAGTGTTTAACTTCTTAGATTGGTCCCTTGGGGTTCTGGCCAAGAAATCTCAAGAAAATGAACAATTCGACCAGAAACCCTGAATTGCATCCTAGCCTGCATTGATAAGGCTGTTCAGGATGGATCAGCTGAGGTATGCTCGCTATATGGTGCAGGAGTTTTAAAGAAAAGAGCTGTGCACAGTGCTTTCCTCACAAAGGCCGTCTCTCATTCGCAGAGAGCCGCCCTTATTGTTTGCGCCTCTCTCTGAACACCTTTTTCCCTCGCAGTTGGTGAAGGACATCGCGCATTCTCTGACGGAAAAGGCCACCCAGGATCTCCTTAGACAATCATCAAGGAAGAGTAGGCCTGTGGCTAGTGAGGAGAAGAAAGTGGCTCGCCCAGCTCAGAAACAGCCCTTTCGAGGAGGTCTTCCAACTAGACCGATCGCCAGAAGGAAGTCAACCGATAAGAGGGGCAGGTCTTCCTTCCGTGCCTTTAAGAAAGGGAAGTGAGAGTTCTGTCCTCCAGACACCCGTAGGAGCCAGGCTACAGTATTTTGCGAAAGCCTGGGAAGACTTAGGAGCCAACACTTGGACGATGTCGATTATCAAGAAGGGGTATCGCATCCCATTCAAGGACATTCCTCCCTTGACAACATCTCCGAGGAATTGTCCGCCAGATACAGGGACCAGATGATGACGGACACTCTTCGTCAAATGGTGGAACCAGATGTGGGAAAAAAGGGTCAATAGAACTTGTACTGGATTGCAACTCCCCGGGTTTTAACAACCGCTTGTTTCTTGTAACAAAAGCCTCGGGGGGATGGAGACCGTACTGGACGTAAGTTCCGCTGAACAAATTTGTTCGAACAACAGAAGTTCAGCATGGAAACGTCTGCCTCAGTCCTTGCAGCACTACGGCAAGGGGATTGGATGGTGTCCATAGACCTTCGGACGCATACTTCCACATCCCGATCCAACCATTCGTCGAGGAAGTACCTTCGATTTATGTTCGAAGGAAGAAATTATCAGTTCAGGGCCCTGTGTTTCGGCCTGTCCACGGCTCCTCAAGTCTTCACAGACGTCATGAAAAATGTAGCGAGACCACCTACACTTGAAAGGGATAAATGTCCTCAATGTACCTGGACGACTGGCTATCATAGAGCCAGGTCTCAAAAGCAGTGTTTGGAGGACCTGTTAATAACACTGGAGTTGACAAAGTCTTTGGGACTGATCGTGAACCTCGAGAAGTCTCAGATGATCCCCAGCCAGAACGTGGTTTATCTGGGGATTCAGATGGATTCTCGGGGTTTTCGAGCTTTTCCATCGCAAGAGAGACTAAAGAAAGGCTGTGCCACAGTATCGAACTTTCTAGGAAGAGCGCACTTCGGCGAGGGAATGGCTGAGCCTTCTGGGAACCCTTTCCTCGCTCGAACAGTTCTTTCTCCTAGGGAGATTACATCTTCGACCGCTTCAGTTCTTCCTAAGAAGAAGTTGGAGTTGGAAGACAGGTCAAACTACGGATACGTTTCCAATATCGGAAGAAATAAAACATCATTTGAAGTGGTGGTGCTTCCACTAAAGGAAAACAAGGAGTGTCCTGCAAGTACGGAACCCAAGCCTGACATTGTTTTCAGACGCCTCGGAGGCGGGCTGGGGTTGCAACATTGGGACCCAGAGAAGTGTCAGGCACCTGGTCGGCAGAACAGGTGTCATGGCACATAAATTGCAAAGAGCTCTTAGCAATTCACCTGGCGCTAAAGAGCTTCGAACACTTAGTCAGAGGCAAAGTCGTGCAGATAAATTCGGACAATACGACAGCTCTGGCTTATGTCAAGAAGCAAGGAGGGACGCACTCTTTTGCTCTGTACGAGCTGGCACGGGATCTTACTGATTTGGGCGAACCAAAGGAAGGTAATTCTTCTAACAAGGTTTGTTCTAAGGGGAGAGGAATGTGAGAGCGGACAGACTGAGCAGGAGATTCATCCAGGTCCTTCCCACAGAATGGACACTCCACTCAGAAGTCTGTCAGAGCCTGTGGCGCCTTTGGGGGAAGCCTCAAATAGATCTTTTCGCCACATTCCTCTCCAAAAGGATAGATACATTTTGTGCCCTGGTGGAGGATCCCCCCCCGGGCTTATGCAACAGACGCCTTTCTCCTGGACTGGTCAGGAATAGACGTTTACGCTTTTCCCCCGTTCAAGATACTGGGGGAAGTAGTCAGAAAAATTCGTGCATCCGAAGGAACCAAGATGACTCTGATCGCTCCGTATTGGCCAGCTCAAATCTGGTTCACAGAGGTGATGGAATGGACAGTGGACTTCCCCCAGATCTCTTCCAAACAGAATAGGATTCTGCTCAAACAACCCCACTTCGAGAGGTACCATCAAAATCTACCCGCTCTTGCTCTGACTGCCTTTCGACTATCGAAAGACTCGTCAGAGCGAGAGGGTTTTCTCGCCAGGCAGCAAATGCAATTGCTAGAGCCCGCAGATCATCTACGAGGCGAGTGTACCAATCGAAGTGGGAAGTTTTCAGAAACTGGTGTAGATCGAAGAAGCTGTCCTCTTCCAGTACCTCTGTGACCCGAAATTGCAGATTTCCTTCTGTTTCTTAGACAAAAGTCGCATCTCTCGGTACCAACTATTAAGGGGTACAGGTATGCTCTCAGCAGTCTTAGAAACAGAGGATTAGATCTAACGAATGACAAGGATTTGCACGACCTCATTCGTTCATTCGAAACATCTAAATCACGCGAACCTAAGGTTCCAAGCTGGAACTTAGATGTAGTTCTTAAATTTCTTTCATCAGATGAATTCGAACCACTTCACACTGCTTCGTTCCGTAATATCACTAGAAAGTGTTTGTTTCTGATGTCTCTTGCAACGGCAAAAAGAATCAGTGAGTTGCACGCCCTTGAATCAAGAGTTGGCTTCAAAGGAGACTCAGCAATTTGTTCATTTCAGTCCCTTTTCTGGCCAAAAATGAAAACCCTTCGAATCCCTGGCCCAGGAGCTTCGAAGTAAAGGACTTTCTAGCTTGGTGGGAGCAGAGAGGCAGAAAGATCCCTGTGCCCGGTTAGAGCTCTAAAATTTTATCTGGACAGGAAGAAGCAGTTGGGGGGTTCGCAGAAAAGTCTTTGGTGCTCAGTGAAAGACCCAAGAGAGCAGTGTCAAGAACGCATTAGCCTTCTTTGTGAGAAGTGTTATCACAGAAGCTCAATAAGAAAGTGTCCAGATGATTCGTTTAATCTCCTAAGAGTGGGAGCCCACGAAGTTAGAGCAATCGCAACCTCGGTGGCGTTCCAAAGAAATATGTCACTAAAGAACATTTTGGACACAACTTATTGGAGATGCAACTCTGTGTTTGCATCCCATTATTTGAAAAGACGTACGAGTTACGTATGATAAATGCTTTTCGTTAGGTCCGTTTGTGTCAGCACAGACGGTTCTGGGTAAAGGAGAAAGCACCAATCCTTAAAATTATGTACGTAACCCTCTTGTCGGATGTGTTCTCGGGTTTTCGGTTTATGGGAGTGTCAGGAGTCGCACAGGCGGCCTTCACTTCTCTTTATTTGAAATCGAGTGACATCTGACTATTAGACGTTACAAAAATTTGTTATTTTTGTATGTATGATTTTTCGAGTTTGTGGTTGTTTGCAAAGAGTTTGGGGATAACTCTAGGCAATCTTAGAACTAACACGGGTTAGGATCGGGTGATCGGGATTGTTTGTGTGTCCTTAAATTAGTGCGTGTTGTCATATAAGCGGATGTGCTCCCAATTGACAAACGCAACTTAGGATTCTGTCGAGTAAGTGGAAGAGACCCCATCGACAGATCCACAAGAATTCTTGCCACAGATCACTATCTCGCTAAGGTTCTTGAGATGAAGCAGACTCCTAGGCAGTAGCCACGAAGTCTTCCATCTAAGAAGGTAGGAACTAAGGTTTATTTATACCTACAATATATGTTGTTTACCTGTCTAGTCAGTTATGTTAGCTGTCTCCTTGCCCTCCACCAAAGGGTGTCAATCAGCTATGTATATATCTGACAGGTAAGTTGAATGTATGAAAAATGACATTGTTATGATACAATAAAGTTTCATACAATACTACCTGGCAGATATATACATTGAAGACCCACCCAGCCTCCCCGCAGGGGAGGACAGGTGGAAGAGAGAATATGATTAGAAAACGGGAATAGTTCCTAGCCCTGCCACCCAGAGCAGGGCGGTAGATCACCTGACCTACCGTAGCGAGTGCCGCGAAATTTGAAATTCTGTCGGGAACGACGGAGTCTATAGCTATGTATATATCTGCCAGGTAAGTATGTATGAAACTTTATTGTATCATAACAATGTCATATTATGACCTTAATTTGTGAATTGGGAGAAAGAAACATAGCCTACTTCAAGAGGAAAGTAGAGGTCTCGAGGTGTTGCTTCGATGGACTTTGGTGGAAGCTGGCTCTTAACTAGGGGAAACAACCAACTGGTCTGGCAGATCCAGTACTTTAACACACCTGACACTGGAGATGGGCATCAGTCACGAGTTGTTGGTGGTGAGAGCAGGAGCTCAAGACCTCTACTCTTCTTTTGAAGTAAAGTATTTTCTCCAAAGTTGGAAATTAAGGTCATATTTTAAGATTAAACAAAGGTTAATGAAAGTCTGGCTCTACGCAGTGCACAAATACCTCCATGACGATTTCGAAATTTTTACTTACAACTCCGAATATTTAGAAGATTGATGCCATCTCGATGTTTGCGGAATCGCTTGTGTTAATAAACTTCCCATTCCATGTGCTAAATCCGCACACCTATTGTACCCATAGATGCTGGGGCACTTTCTCCACAAAATTCGTAAACAATGACTTCCACCCACGACTTATCCAAGGGAACTACGATTTTTGGTAGAAGAAGCGTGCACTAGATAATGATTTAAATAAATAGTTAAACGGCAGTTTAAGGTCATGAATTACATAAATTTTTTACATATTCAGGATTATTAATTTGAAAATGTTTGTTGTTGAAAAAGTAACTAGATTCCTGTCTCAAATATCAACAGTTTTACTTGTGAGCAGTACCTACAGCATCTTTCGCGCTCTTCTACTGTCATTTTGCCGTCTGCTTGTACCTACTTTAGAAATATCTGTAATTTTTCGTGGTTAATTTGGTTGCAAAAGAGGGTTAATAGACATGAATTAAATAAACATTTTGAAGTAACAAAATAAAGTTAAACTAAATAATGAGTAAAGTAAAACAATTAAGGGAATTAAGCTTTGCACCTCATAAACCGTGTACTCGTGTGCTGCCCGCAACAGTGTTTGTGGAGTGAGCGCTTAGGAACCAGGAACCGCAACATAGTTCAAGTGCAATTTGGGGTGAATTAAGACCAAAACATGTATAATTACTACAATCAAATAAGCACTGTGGAGTTTCAGTTGTGATGGCAGTAAGGATAAAACCACTGATTACAAGGTAAAAATGAATTTCAGTTCAAACCATGACCCCGGGAATAAGAAGTTTCATACTTTCACTAATATAGGTAACAATCTTGAGTAAGATCAATAAACGTTACTTATATACGCTAAAATTGTTCAAATGAGTGCTGGGAAGGCCGGGAAAGATGGTGGCTCGGCTGCGCTTATGAACGTCATCTGACGCGGGTGCCGCCATATTGGATTTCAAAACTGCCTTGAAAACATATTTTACGAAGATCTCACATGCTTATTGTAGTTTGTATGGTGCTTTCATATATCACATTATGTTGACGAAACTTCAATCTTTTGAATGGTATGCTTAAAGATGTAATTGTATTCTTGTTTCACCAATTAAATATCGAGTGAATAAGGCTGATCCACGCGATGACGATGGATCCACTGCGGTGTTTCCCCCTAATACCTATCCTGGGCACATGTTAAAGTACTTTTTCAGGAAGGTGGTCGCACTATGGTAGAGGCTGGCCATTTGGTATTTTACCTCAATTGAAGCGCTTTTTTTTTAAAGTGGCCATGTTCCGAGAGAGGTGGCCGCTATGTTGCTGATCGGTCATTTACCCCTACTATCTTATGGCCTAAACAGCATAAGACATTATCAAGGTGCTGGTGCTAAACACAGTGGCCATTTTGCACGTAAACTGGAAGTTTTTTTTTGGTCTAGAAGGGTGCTTACGGCAGAAACGACCCAAATTCTTGGGCCACTGGCATTCTAATTTGCATGACATACCCTAAGCTTATCCTAGGTATTTGACTCTGGTCGGCTTTTATCGATTATAGCCTAGGTATTAGCAATAGGATGACCTGAACCACATATGAGCCTCCATCCATTCTGTCCCCCCCTTGCCTCCAGTTTTTGAACTCATAGTCTAGAAGCATGCCATGGCTTTCATTTCATTGTGTTGGTTCTCTATTGTCTTTTCGACTGATTTGGTTAGAATTTTCAATATACTGATGTGAACAATCATAAGAATAGCCTACATGGGTAAGAAATGATTAAGGTCAAAGGAAATGTCAACCCCACAGGGTCTCTGATGGGGAAATGAATAGCCTAGGACCTCTGCGTGGCTTTGAACATTACTGTAAAATGCATGTAAACCAAAATACTTAGAAGTTATTTGCATGTACTGTAAACTCAAAAAAAAAGTGACCTGTGAATGGATGCCTTCCAAAACCATGTTTCAGGTTTATAACTTTTTATGTATGCAAATGTACCGGCTTATATTTATCACAGCTGGCTAGCAGGGTTAGGCTAGTAGTAATAAAACTTTTGAAGTGGTCATATGAGTGGTATGATGGTGGAACTATATTTTAAGCATTCAGCAGTGGAAAAAGAAATGAATAAAGTTGTTCAACTCTTAAAACTTAAGATATGTTATGGTATTCTCACCTGAGTGTCTATGGTATAAATGTCCTCAGCAGTTACTGATGCAGTTGTTTGATTAAATGTCGTAATAGAAAGTGCATTGTTAAAAGCTGAAACAACTGTCATTTTGGTGATACAATATCTTTTATCATGTAGTGTTAAGTGTTTCAGTGAGGGGATGTTACCCACACTGCAGTAAAACACGTCCTCAAAAAACGCTGGTAACTGCTTTTTATGTTGTTAGGATGAAACTTTAGTCAGTTCTAAAAGAGCTTTCTAAGTTTTTGATAGTCTTGAAAATGTGCTGTAACAACTCACTCATATATCTGAAAGCTTGTGATTTCCCTTATTTAGGAAGCCATTTAATCTAGATCATATCAGATTACTGATGATGAGACCTGCATGAACTATTGGTTTGCATGCTTAGAGGAAATAGTTTTTGTGATTTTTATTCTTACCATTTGCAGTTGACGACAAGGTGAGCAAGAGGTGAGAATGTGACTCAGAATGGAACAAGGAAAAACTGGATACAAATTCTCAAAAGAAATGGCTGCACTTCTGGTTCAGTTTCAAGTCTTTGTAGGTGACTGATCCATTTGTGTATCATTGTAAGTAACATCAGAAGTATGACCTGCATTCAATAGTCTACAAAAGTATGACAAATAGATGTTAGTAAGAGAATAGAAGTCATGGAAAGTGTGTGACATTTTCTGTGAACATTGTTGAAGATAGGAACTGATGTAGGCCTCACTGTTAAATATATACAGTATTGGAAAGCACTTTTCTACATGACTTCCTTTTTTACAGATGGCAAGAATATTATTAAACCTCACTTCACTGTGGAAATATCAGTGATACAGGAATGACTGAAGCAATAGTTTGAAAACCCAAATGAAGAGAAGGACTACAAACTGGATGATGTTGGTATGATGATGGGATCAATATGCAAGGCAAATGTAGGGCTCACTATCTGATGAAATAAAAAGGTAAGAGTCTGTCCCACTCATTCACAAAGCATTACTCAATTGTAGCTTCTGGTTCTGTTGAAATGTATCAGCTTTGACTACAAATTTGTCTAGTATGGTTTGCCACTTTTCTAGGGCCCAAGCTGCAGTGTCTTCTGCCCTTTGGATTTCATGTTGCTGTGGTCTCTTCCTGCCTAGCCTCAGGAGCGGGTGCTAGTGCTATCAGTACTTCCCATGGTACACTGTAGGACATTACTTAAGGTTCTTTGCAGCATCCCTTTTGGCCCTAGCTGCAACCCCTTTCATTCCTTTTACTATATGTACCTCTATTCATATCTGTCTTCCATCTTACTTTCCACCTCTCCTAACAATTGCTTCATAGTGCAGCTGTGAGGAGTTCTTACATATTTCTTTCCACCCTCTCCTAACAAATACTTCATAAATGCAACTGCGATGTTTTACACCTTTAAAACCTTCTTTATTTCTGTTTCAGCACTGAATGACCTCATAGGTCCCAGTTCATGGCCATTGGCCTAATTCCTGCCTAGATGTCTAACTTCTCTAACTTGCTTGTTTCAATATTCACCTTGTTAAAGATCAAACCTGTGAATCGAGGCCTGTTCGAGGCTAGAAATCTGACTGAAAGTTGTGCGGTGATTTTAGTTCATTACCTTTGATTCTTAGAAATCTTCATCTGGACTTCTAGCTGTGGTGTTAAAAGGGTAGTTATATAGATGTTGTTTATATGCATAATGTATACTGATTAACTAAATACAGATGATATCGAAATGTATAATTAATTATTGCATGTCAAAAGATTTGAAAAGGTATTTTTTTCATTGTTATTTAGTAAACTTAGACATGATTTGTGATTATGAAACAACAGCTCTTGGTTGAGAATTTCAAATAATGTTCGAGGCTTTAAGTTACCAAAAGGGTATTACAGTATATCTAAGATTTTGAATTTTTTTCCAAAAGTAGAAGGGATTAAGGTTACATTTAATTTTTAAATTTTTTTAGACAATCTGTTATGCTTGTTTTTCATGATAATCATTAATATTTTTACATCACAAATTCCTTTTGTCGGTGTAAAGCAGACATTAGATGAGTTCTCTACACTGCCTTCTGTCTCATGCACTCCCACAGAATATTGATTTGCTGTCTTTTGATTTGATTCATGATAATGCTCTTATCATGCAAGTAACTGAGGTAATAGAGTCCACATTCACATTCTACATTTCATTCATAGTTATGTGAGTGAACATTAATAGAAAGTTTGTTTGGTGATTTTAATTAGACTAGACTTATCACATGTGATGTTTGTCAGCATTGTATTCTTGTCTCTTTGTTGAGTTTTTGTTTTACTAGCGCTGTACTTTCAGGCCATGAAAATATGATAGTACAGTATGCAGATGTTGCCCCTTTCCTTGTAGCTCTCTTCACCACCACAATGCAAAATTAAGTGTGTAGTAATTAATGGAGTTTTAGAATGAATCTGTAAATGGTGTTGTCTACCGGGGATGAACCTAAACTCTGGAAACCCCATAAGGGGTTAGAGTTGTCAGTGTACCTCACACGGCAGTTCACTGGAGGCCTTATTTATTGTTTGTAGCAATACTATAAACTAAAAGAAAAAATGTTCTGTAATCAAACTATTTAGCTGTAAGATTACATCCATGTGTTTATAATTACTGCTGAATTGTTTTCTAAACATGAACCCATGAGATCTGTATTTACCACAAAGCTAACACTTAAGGTTAGGCTATTGGTAATAAAAAATATTGAATTGCTCATATTCTGTTAGCTATATTTTCAGCACTCAAGCAGAGGAAAAAGTCTATAATGAAATTGTTAATTTTTTAGAACTTAAGATACTGGCAATCTTCACCAGTGTCTGTGGTATTTTAAATGTTCTCTGCATTTACTTATGCAGTTTTTGATGAACATGTCATCATAGAAACTATTGTTTAAAGGCCAGGCAGTTTCATCATAAGGAAGTTGACAGCCATCTTTGTGGTAATATGATATTGTTGTTATAAAATAAGTCAGCACTGTTTTTTTAATATCAGTGCCCTAATCAAGTTTATCCAGTGTTTGTCATATTCACTTTCTATTCACAATTGGTAACTTGTTCTTGTCCATTTGTGAGATGGAAGCTATAATTTTCCAATGTGCATTTATGACAAGTTTTATTGCGTTTTTTTCAGTGATGTTACATAATGAAAAAGCTGGCTATCATCTGGTACATTTCAATTCATCTTAAATAGTGTTTAATCTCCTTAATGGATTGTAAAGAATTTTATATGATGTTAGAATGAGACTTTCGTGTAACTGTTCTACATGAGTTTTCCAAGTTTTTGATTGTCTTGAAAATGTATTGTAAAAACTCATAAACCTGACAACTTGTAATCTAGATCATATCAGAATGTACTACTGATAATGAAACCTTGCATGAACTATTGGTTTGCATACATAGAGGAAATAGTTTCTGTGACCTTTATCACTACCATTTGCAGTTGATGACAAGGTAAACCAGGGGAAGAAATGTGACCCAAACAAGGAAAAATGGATTACAAATTCTCAACATGGAGAAAGGATTGTAACATCAGTGCAATACAAATGGCAACAGTACTGGTCCAGTTCCAAGTCTCTGTTGGTGACTGATCCTTCTGTGTATCATTGTAAGTAGCATCTTTCAAGCTTCTTGAAGAGTGAAAGGAAAAAGTTATTAGCTTGAGTAGGTTATTTAAGCAGACACAGTTGGAGCAGGTGAAATCAGAATTATGACCTGCATTCAGTAGTCTACGAAAGTATGACAAACAGAAGTTAGTAGGAGAATAGAAGTCATGGAAAGTGTGTGACATTTTCTGTGAACATTGTTGAAGATAGGAACTGATGTGGGTATTGAAGCACCATTCTTATACGTGACGTCATTTTTTTACAGATGGCAAGGATTCTATTAAATCTCTCTTCACTGTGGAAATATAAATGATTCAAGATTGACTGAAGCAATAGTTTGAAAACCTGAATGAAGAGAAGGACTACAAACTGGAGAATGTTGGCATGGTGGTGGGACCAATACACAAGGCAGATGTAAAGCTCACTACGTATCTGATGAAATAAGAAGGTAAGAGTCTGTCCCACTCACTCTCAATGCAATACTCAATTGTAGCTTCTGGTTGAGTTGAAATGTATCAACTTTGATTACAAATTTGTCCCATATGAGTTGCCACTTTTCTAGGGCCCCAGCTGCAGTGCCCTCTGCCCTTTGCATTTCATGTTGCTGTGGTCTCTTCCTGCCGAGCTCCTGTAGGGGGTTAGTCCCATCAGTGTGCATTCCATGGTACAGTGTAGGGCATTACTTGAATTTCTTTTCAGTGTCCCTTTGGCCCCTAGCTGCAACCCTTTCATTCCTTTTAATATATAACTCTGTTCATATCGTTCTTCCAACTTATCACCCTCTCCTAATAGCAATTGTTTCATAGTGCAACTGAGAGGTTTTCCTCCTGGTACATTTTTAAAACCTTTACTCTCAATTTTAGTTTCAGTTCTGAATGACCTCATAGGTCTCAGTGCCTGGCCTTTGGCCTTAATTTTTATATCCCAGTTCTTCCTGTCTAGCTGTCTGATACCTCCAACTCGCTTGTTTCGATATTCATCTTGGTGTCTTAATATCCAGCCTTTGAGTCCTGTTGAGGCTAATTCATTATTTTTGATACTTAGAACTTTTCACCTTGACTAGCTGTGTTGTTAAAAGGGGAGTCATGGAGTTGTTTATATGGATAAGGATTGATTTAAATAGAAATGGCATTGAAATACATATAATTATTGCATGTCGAAAGATTCAAAAAGGTAGTTTTGCATCATTGATATTTAGTAAACTTAGACATGATTGATATTTTGGAGACATCAGCTCTTGATTGAGAGTTTTAATACTATAATGTTTAAGGCTTTAAATGCCCAGAAGGAAGATAAAGTATTTCTAAAGTTTTTTTTTTTTTTCTAAAGGTAGAAGGGATAAAGATGACTGCTTTTTTTTTGAGACAATCCCATTTGGTTTTATTCAGAATTAGTTGTGATGGTATTACATATGAAGGTTTTACATTTAGTACTAAATTGTGGTACTTTGTGTAGCTATGACTTGCCTCTGTTGATATCAAATTACACTGAATGGAGCAATGATCCAGTTGTGCTCACTTCTTGAACATGTAACCTACTTTTTTACTTGCTTGTGCTTTCCTCAACTATATGCCTACCATCCTTCACAAAGCAGTTGACACTTCTTTTGCAGTTGCCCCATAGCTTTCCATTTCCCCTTTTATGTCTTGTTTCTGTTGGCCTCTACAGGGTAAGGACAGTGGGCTCATTGTCTCATTGACCTCTGCTCTGCATTGCCTTCTGCAGATTAAGGACATGGACACACCTATTGGGCTCTAAAAGATATGGTACTCATAAGTTATTGTAATTTCAGGCTATTTATTACTAAAAGATATGGTACTCATAAGTTATTGTAATTTCAGGCTATATATCTACAAAGAGCAGATAGTTAATATCCTTGGTCTTATTTGTTGTAACTTCAATAGATTTGCAGCTTATCTCAAGGATTTGTTAATAATATTTTTACATCACAAATTTCTTTTGTTGGTGTAGACATTAGATGAGTTCTCTCCACTGTCTTCTGTCTCATGCACTCTGTCTTTTGATATGATTCACCATAATGCTATTACATCAGGCTACTAACTGAGGTAATGGAGTCCACATTCTACATTTCATTCATAGTTATGTGAGTGGACATTAATAGAAAGTTTGTGTTGGCGATTTTAATTAGCCTAGACATATCACATCTGATGTTTGTCAGTACTGCTTTCTTGTGTCTTTGTTGATGTTTGGTTCTACTAATGTCATACTTTCATGCCATGAAAATAAGATAGTACAGTATGCAGTTGGTGCCACTCTCCTTGTAGTTATCATCACCATCTCAATAAGTGTGTAGCAGCTAACTTTAGTAATTAATGGGGTTTTAGAATCTGTAAATGCTGTAATCTACAAGAGATGAACCTAAACTGGAAACCCTGCTCTGTAGGCATTACTTAGGTCTTTGTAGCATTCCTTCAGCCCCTCGCTGCAACCCTTTACTTTCCTTTTACTGTACCTCCACTCATACCCTCTCACTTCCATCTTGCTGTCCACCCACTCCTAGCAGTTGTTTCATTTTGCAACTGCAAGGTTTTCAAACCTTTTTACTCAATTTCCCTTTTCAGCGCTGAAAGTCCTCAAAGGTCCCAGTGCTTGGCCTTTGGCCTAAATTCTATACTTTATTCCATTGTAAACTCTAAAAAAACCCAAACTTATCCAATATGCAGTGTCTGTGCTACCATTCCATGGTTCACAACAGTTATTGTCATAAATCTGATTGACATTGAAAACTGAAAGTTGTACCTTTTTTTTCAGCACTCAACTATTCCAGTCAGTAGGCCTTTTCTAGTCCTGTCTGTCCAAGATCCTAAACTTTGCTGTCTGCAAGCTGATGGATGTGCCGAGGCACTGTTTTGTTTTACTTTAAAGCAAACAACTTACATTTAATATTGGTATGTCCATAGAAAGACCCATCACTATAAAGGTCAAAAGTATGAGTTGAAAATTGCTTAAAATGATTCCACAGTTTCAAGGCCCCTGCTGAGAAAGTTGCAATATTTCTGGCTATTATTCATAAAGCCTTTGCACATTAGGTTAGTGCCACCTGGTATAGATTCTGTTGTTAATTAATTCTTCCCTGAGAGTTTCAATGGCTACATATGATGTAAAGTTCATCTTGGCAGTAAGTCATCAATACCAAGGCTATGGCAAATAGATTTCATAACAGTTGATGGCTCTGTGTTCTTGTGCGTGCTGCATTTCTTATCGAGGGCAAAATACAACTGAAAGTTCTGGAGTTATTTGTCAAAAACACATATGCTATTTTCAGATAGGACTTAGGAGGGTAGTGCCGTCAGTGCACATCACATGGTGCACTGTTGGCATTTTTTAGACTGTAACTGCTTTCATTCCTTTTTCTGTACCTCTGTTCATATTCTCATTTCTTCCATCTCACTTACCACCCTCTCTATAACAGTTACTTCACAGTGTAGCAAGGTTTTCCTCCTGTTACACCTTGCAAACCTTCTTCTGTCAGTTTCCTTTTCAGCGTTAAATGACCTCATAGGTTCCAGCACTGGGCCTCTGGCCTGAATTTTATAATCTGATCCAATCCAAGAAAGCGGGTCAAGACTAACACGTAAACGCCTTTTATGCGAGATGTCAAAGTTTCAATAGCAAATGTCAAGTTTCCAATTAGAGTTAAATATTATGACTGGTGTGCAATAATCTCATTGGTGGTAGATTGTATCTAGGAATGTTTCAGGTACTAATGGAGATCACATCTCTTTGCCACAGGTAGCCTGGGTTCTTATTGGCGAAGTTGCAGATGATGATTGCTGATAGGTCACAGAAGAACATGTTTTCTTCAGCTTCATGTGATTCTTCTTCTTCCCAGCTTTATCCCTATTCGGTGACCCCTTCAGCTTCATATGATTAATAATTGAAATAAGAGGAGAGGATTTCTATTAATCATTATGTAAATCATGCATTTTGTTTTTCTCATTTATTTGTTTCTGAGGATGTTAATTATGGTATTGAGCTTAAATATGTTTGATATTTTGCTTTTAAGGTAGATGCTTATGATCTTAGCACAGATATTTTGTCTGATTTCAAGTTTATGTTTTTAGCTCATATTGTTTTATTTTTGCCCAAATGCTGTATAAAACTTGTCACAGTTGAAACTTGAACAAAATGTTGCTGAAAAGATGTAGCACTTACCAGACTGCCAGATTTGACATTTTCTATCCCTCTGTTGACAGGCTTTAGATTTTTCATCCTATTATGTAGTTTTCCTGTGTTCGACATTGTATGCCCTTCAGAAAATAGGTACTGTTTATTGGATACTGTTTCCTACTTTTCACTTGACATTTCAGTCAATTTTGTTGTTTCTTTAATTGTACTTCACTCAAATATTTACCTCATTGTAAGTGAAACTTATCATTTTTACTTCACTGAAAAACAAAACTTTGGACTTATACATACTTCATTGAAGGACAAAACTTTAGGTGTGTTTTTTTCATTGGTAGTTCTACTCCACCATTTTGTTTTCTGCTTCTGTTTAGCTTTGTTAGATCAGGCCATGGGCACCTGTTTGTATGTTCTTTTGAAACCCACAAATGTATCTACACTGAACTATAGCAAAAAGTTACATAAATCATTGTGCAAATAACTCATAACCTCTGGAACTTATGTTTGTTACTCATGATTAATATAATCTCAAGAAAATATGATAATTGGTAAGCTTTACATTCCAGTTTTCAGAAGTTGCCAAAATTTTAGAAAACATTGTTCAATAGGCAATTACTATTGGAGATCATGAGTTGATGGTGAAAATGTTTCATTCCAAATTTCTACATGTCTCATCAAAATTATTGTTATTCAAGTTATTTGCCCATTTCTTTTTGTTCAGTGAAAATTTTTCTCACATGTGTTGGCAGATTGTAACACTAATGGATTAGAAGCTTACCCACCACCAAGTTCATTTGTTGATGTAGTTCAGCTGTTCAAATTTAAAATGTCAGAATCAGAGGTGAGGTGGTTCAAGATGAAAGATAGTGCGTAGTGACCAGCTTATTAATGTAGTAGAGCCCTTTAAGAAAACCATTGAAAAGTGCTGTTTAAGTAGTTATAGACATGAGGACCTTTTCCATATCAGACCTCACAGAGAAGTTGGAGACAATGTTTGTTTAGAACCTGTTCAAATAGGCACTGTATTGTATAACCAAAAGAGCAATTTCTCCTCAACACATTTACAGTTTCAGTGAAGCCTAGACCAATGAGGAACAAGTATAGATACCATTTAGAGTTATGTAGACGAGTAATTTTGTCAGTTCCAAGTAATTTTGTAATGTTTTTCTGTAGAGAGAAGCATTTGCTCTCAATATTTGATTTAGTATAGATATTTAACAAGCTAATACATACTAAGGAACTGGTTGTCTTATGTACTTTTGATGTTTTATCACAAGATAATTTGCAATTGTAAAACTTAAATTTGGGGGTCATAAAGTAATTCACAGTTTCAAGACGTCTCTTCCTCTGTGTAGCTAAGTATTGTTCACTCTGAAGAAAGATAGTGCCTTGGAACTGAGTTAAAGTATAGTATGTACTCAAATTTGGCTTTAATGTCTAAATTACAGTTTGCTAATTAGCTTACATCATCATACTCTGTGACATGTGAGAAGGCTTTTCTGTATAAACACATCATGTAACATGAATACTGTATTTACTTTCCTGTAATCTTTCATTTTGACTTCATGGTGTAATCATGCATTATATGAAATTAACATTACATATTGTATTCTGTAAGGTAAATTTTACTTCAACAGAAAAACAGAACTAAAACTATTTTATTTCCCAGAAATCAAAACAAACATAAGAGAACATTACAAAGTAAATTAATTTTTTTTTTTCACCAATACTTCAGTGTACCACCCCAAATTGGGGCTAACCTTGGTTTATAAAACTGACTTTGCCGGCACTAAAAATCCTTTCTTAGGTCCTACAAACCAGAGGACCTGTATAGAAGTCAATCAGTCCCAGAGTAACTAACAACAAAACTGGGTTTTTGTTATTTCTCTAAATGGAAAGTCAATAAAATATTTCAACTTTGGTTACTGGAAGCATTCCATCACAGGGTCACCTTCCAGTTAGTTTAAGATTCCACTGCAGTAGGTCTCTGAAAAACTTCATAACAATCTAGAGAATTTATAACTTGAGACAATGTTGCTGACATTTCTTTTCCTTACTGATGATAAAATTACCTTGGTTAAAATCATGGTGTTTTAATTGTAGAACTACAAATAGTCATGGACACAAGAACTTTAGAAAATTCTATGTGACACTTGAAACTCGAGCAAGTCAATTTATGAACTATGTGAAGTAACAAATGGAATATACACTAACTCATTTCATTGATCTAAGACCACTTTGGGCAAAGTTCTTAAATAATTCCTTTGAAGAACAGGCTGTTGTAATGCCTCCTCCTCAACATTATGACCTCTATAAGATTACTGTAGATGAAAAGTATGTTAAACACATGACAAGTTCTTGGACAACAACACCATTAAACTGGCTATGTACAAAATGAGTACAGTACTAGGCCTATGTCTAAGTAAGGATAATATTAAGTGCTATTACTATTAGCATATTTTACGTTACCTTTGCTGTTATTATATATATTAAGATTGCCCTAGTTACATTGGACTAAAAATAAATCACGTAAATGAACATGCATGAAATTTCATTGATTCTCAGACATATTTAGTTTACCTAAACGTCCCAAGTCACCACTAAACAGGAGTCCTTATTTCGAGTTCATTACATTGTACCATAGTACCAAAAGCTCCCTAGAAAGCAGTAAGACTAAACACACACGTCCAAGAGTAAAAATTCATGTGATGCTTCTGGTTTGAGTAACAGACTTCAGAAAAGGGGATGACATCAATGCAGGGTACTATCTTGACACCCTAAAGCTTCAACCCAGTCAATAAGTACCAGATTAAACTGGTCACATTCCCCTACATTGACGAGTTGGCACAGACAGTGCACCCATCAAGGTAGGATTCTGAAGGACATAACAATGATATTAAGGTATAACCTTAAGATACCAAAATGTAGCATTCTGATACCTTCAGTGAAGGGCAACTACCTGACCTTTGCCTTACAATCACTAGTTTACAAATTATGTCCCTTCAGACATGCGTTTCTCTCTTCAACAGACTCTGACACACCAACAGATTTCTAAAAGATATGGCCTACATAGACACAGTTCAATTTCATTGGCAGCTATGGATTCTATTAATGCTAGTAGATTGATATGTATGAAACTATCCAATTATTTACTTGCATATTCACCCAGCACCAACATACAAATGGATAAGAAATCACTTGCGCAACAAGAACAGAAACTGATTTGGCTAGGTATGCAGTGCAAAGAATAGTAGGCAAGAGGTATGCCAAATATTCAATAACCTATTTTTATTCAATATAAACTTCACATTGAAGTATTCTCAGCACCTATTGTTGAAACACAACCAAGGAATACCTAGCCCTTCACAATATGACAACAGGAAGCAAGTATATTCATACAATGCAGACCCTGTATCAACTGTGTGCAAGAGCATATGGAAACTGGAAGTTAAAATGTAATAGTCCCTGCCATAAATTCAAGATGAATGGACATAAATTATGTCAAGACAAGCAATGGTAATACAATACAGCTTAAAATATCTCTCGAATTGTTTTGAACAACACTTACATGAACGATGAGAGCGCTCAAATTTGCGCTAAATGGAAAAATGAAAAATATAAAAAACACAGTAGACCAAATGCTCTTCAAGGCTACACTTCATTACATATTGTGGTTTAAGAAACTAAGGTCCCAGGCAACAAACATGCAAGCAGCCTTGCTGAAAGACAAGGGTGTGAAGAGAACAGTAAGAAAAATTAACTGGAAAAGGACAATGGAGAGAGCTCTAACCATACGGCTGTATCAACCAACTGGAAAAACAAAAACCTCCAACAATTCAGACAGGCAATCTACTATACAACATTGGGGAAAAATTAGTCTGCCAATTATTGTAGCTGCCTCTCTAAAACCACTACTATAATGAACTTCCTGACCAAGGAAACAGCTGCTCCAAACAGTAACCAACTATACTGTCCTCCCAGAAACAAGACAGGACATGTCTTGTGGCAGATATAAAGAGTAGGGGGATCAACAGCATACTAATAACTAGTGCCTATTAAACATATGAATCAGAATATTGGAACAGAAGTCTCATTTCTAAGTTTCTTTTTCATTTGCAAGAAACTGAATGCTTTTGGATAGTTCGTCTAAACCAGAATAGACGTAATATTGATCACCAGAGGAATATAGAAAGTAGGGAGGTACAACTGTCTCAGAAACCAAATGAAATAGAAGAGCTGTAATGAACAGCATATTCATGGCATAGACGATGAACAACAAAACTGAATTAACTGTTGACAAACTAGATTTGCGGGTAGGCCTTGTACGAATTCAGAGGAGGGAAGGCACCAGCAATCAATTGTGAAACAGCTAGCATTAAAGTCAATCCTTACAATTGCACTGAATAAAGGACTCTGCTTTATGACTTACAAGCAAGCTGAGTTCACAAAATGGCAAAGGCTACTAAGTTTTAAGGTTGGCCAACTAGTATACAGGCATAACATCTTCATCTACAAGAACAGAAAACTCCTTTCTTAATCTAGGCCCATATTAAACTGAATTCTAAAATGCATTGAAAAGGCCAGTCCATACTGACCTAAACATGAAAAATCTATTTAAAATTTATCTTTTTTTACTATTTTCAAAAAGATTTGGCCATTGTTACAATAGGATACTACATTAAACTTAGCTACAATAGGAACAGACAGAACACACATTGATACTCTTCAGGAATGGTAAAAAAAATTTCTTATCTATTAAAAAAAATAGGGAGGAGATCTCTCGTAACAAAACCTGCTTTTTTTCTAACTTTTAAAACTAAGAGTGAACAGTTTGGCCACAAAATCTATCATCCAACACAAAATTTCAACAGCTAATCACAGTAACCTTAATGTATATTGATTAATGATTACACAAACAACATTCTATTTTGCTGTCTAACTTCTGTAACTCCTCAGTTACACAGATTTACACTTATTTCAGTATGTATCAGTATATTTGAGAAACATATAAAAAAATCTAGATTATTTTTGTCAGTAGTGAGGTTACAATATTCATATGATGATGACATACAAAACATAAAGCACTGAAATTTCAAACTAAAATAATTTTATAAATACATCTTTTTGGCAGAGGGATTTCTCAACATTTTAAAGGAACATTTAAAGAAAAATAAAGACTGGTTTTAAAGGAACATTTAAAGAGAGAGAAAAAAAAAGACTGGAATCTTTGCCTCCCTGAACAAACACAGCTCACTTGGTTTCTGTACATTAAAAAGTACAGAAACCAAGTGAGCTTTTTTGAAAAGGCCAAAAAAATCTCTTTTCATTAATGGAACTTTGAGAGCAAAATAACAATTTGTCGAAAATTGTATTTTTCCTAACTATACAAATCTGAGGTCCTTTACAATAGGAATGTAACTTGCGGCAGCTGGAACCAGTCGTAAGCTTCGAACAAGGGAGTTCGGTAGTTAACTGCTTGTTCGACAGTGCGCGTACTGCACGACTGGGAGGTGAAGAACCACTTTGCTTTAGGCCCAGGAAAACGCAGAGTGAGGGGTGGCATGAGGTGGGACTATGTGTAAAGGACCTCAGGTTTGTATAGTTAGGAAAAATACAATTTTCGAAAAAAATTGTTATTTGTTCCGATACGAATACAAACCATCGGTCCTTTACAATAGGAAGACTCACTTCTTGGTGGGAGGAATCTGAGTCTTAAGAACAGACTGATGTTCGCCCAACCTTGGATTCCCTCCCTGGTCGTAAGAGCAGAGGGAGGGATCCTAGCCTCTGCCCAATGATCGGGGTATGTACCGCAGGATCAATGGTCAGACCTCTGGACCCAAGTAGTAGGAGGGAGGCAAGCGTACCTCTTAAAACTAGCAAGCAAGAACTTGTTCCTATTGCAAGAGGCAATATGAAGTCATGCGTTTGTCTCTTGTTGGCTTCCACTTCCCCCCCCCCCCCTGCCTTGTTGGGGGAAGTGGTGGATATTCGCTCCTATCCCTAATGAAAGGGATAGGATGGGGCTCGGTCGAGTAGCTCACCTGCATCGTATCCTGCTCCAGCATAATGACGACCGCGTCCCTCTGCCCACAGGTAGAGGGGGAGAAAAAGATGGGGAAGAGAAGCCAGTCACACTCTCATTTACTCATCCATTCATGCAGTCACACCAGGATGCGATGCTGTTCTGTCCACTCGGGTGCTGGGTAAGCCACACAACGTGTTGAGCAGCCACCACGGGTCCCAAGGAAAAAGTGTCCAAGGCCCTGTGGGCAATATCCCGAAAGTAGAAGGAGGTGAAGGTGGTCTGGTTAGACCAGACCCCTGCCTTCAGGACCTGCGCCACGGAGAAGTTCTTGCAGAACGCAAGGGAAGGACCAATACCTCTGACTTCGTGGACTCTCGGATGAAGGGTACTGATGTCGTCGCTACCATCAGCTTCGTACACCCTCCTGATCACCTCACGCAGCCAGAAAGAAAGTGTGTTCTTGGATACTACTTTCTTGGTCACCCTGGTGCTAACGAAGAGGCGTCGACACTCAGGCCTGAGGTGCCGAGTTCTCTTCAGATAGCGCCGTAGCACCCTCACAGAACAAAGCAGCATCTCATCCGTATCGTTGTCGGTGAAGTCCATTAGGGAGGGGATTGTGAAAGACTCGAACCGGTCGTCAGGGACCGAAGGATTCTGAGTCTTAGCTGCGAAGTTCAGGATGAAATCGAGTGTCACAGATCCCCATCCCCTGGTATGCTTGACGTCGAAGGAAAGACCATGAAGTTCCCCTACTATCTTTGCCGATGCCAGGGCCAGCAAGAAGAGGGTCTTGAGGGTCAGATCCCTGTCTGACGACTCTCGGAGTGGCTTGAAGGGCCTTCGAGTCAGACTCTTAAGGACGAGAGTCACATCCCACCCCGGGTGCCTGAGTTCCCTGGGTGGGCAAGACCTCTCAAAGCTCCTCATTAGCAAGGAGATCTCGAACGAATTCGAGATATCCACTCCCCTCAGTTTCAGGGACTAAGGGCCAAGGGCCACGCTCTATATCCTTTGGACTCGTAGGGGACAGAGAGGAGCTTGTCTCGGCGAAGAAACATGAGGAAATCCGCTACCTGCTGAAGAGTGGCTCTGAGAGGAGATAGACCCCATCTACAACACCAACCACAGAAGAGGGCCCACTTTCCCTGGTACACAGCTGCAGAGGACTGTCTGACGTGCCCAGCCATCTCTGTTGCTGCTCGGCAAGAAAAGTCTCTCGTTCGCAAGAGATGGTGGATAACAGCCAGCCGTGAAGATGTAGAGACTGTACTGTCTGGTGGTACTGTTTTACGTGTGGCTGGACGAGAAGGTTGTGCCAAGGGGGAATCTCTCTCGGTGCTTCTGCAAGCAGAGCCAGCAGGTCCAGGTAACAAATGGCCTGGGGGCATTTGGGAGCCACCAGGATCATCTTGAGATTTGGGGTGGCCAGCACTTGGCTGATCACCTTGCGAATCAGGCAGAACAGGGGAAAGGCATACGCGAAGAGGTTGTCCCACGGGTGTTGAAGAGTGTCCTCTGCAGCTGCCCATGGGTCCGGCACGGCTGAAAAGAAAACCTGAAGTTTCCTGTTGTGCCGGGTGGCGAACAGATCCACTACTGGGCGCCCCACACAGGTTGAAGAGCCTTTCCGCCACGTCTGGGTGTAGGGACCATTCGGTCCCTATTACCTGATCCCGACGGCTGAGCTTGTCTGCTACTACATTCCTCTAGCCTGGAATATAGCGGGCTGGCAGCTCTACCGAGTGAGCCACGGCCCACTCATGCACCTGCAGCGTCAACTGGTGCAATGGGAGGGACGCTAGGCCCCCCTGTTTGTTGACGTATGCCACTACTGTGGTGTTGTCGCACATCAACACACCGAGTGTCCCATCAAGCGGTCCTGGAACTCTTGGAGAGCGAGGAACGCTGCCTTGAGCTCCAGGACATTGATGTGAAGGTGTTTGTCATGATGATCCCACACTCCTGCAGCCAGTAACTCCTCCAGGTGTGCGCCCCATCCCTCGGTAGACAAGTCTGAAAACAGCAACATTTCCGGGGGGCAGGGAGTGCGGAGAGGCACTCTTAAGAGTTTCCTGTCGTCCAGCCACCAGGCTAGGTCCTGCCTCACCTCCTCCGTGAGGGACACGGGGAAGTACGGTGGGTCTCCTGCCTGTGACCAACTCTCCTTTAGTCTCCACTGAAGAGACCGCAGGTGAAGATGCCCGTGAGGGACTTAACTTCTCGAGTGACGACAGGTGGCCGATCACGACTTGCCACTGCTGAGCTGACTGTACCTGCCAAGACAGGAACTGGTTGGCTGCCTCCCTGAATCTGCTGATCTGCAAGTCCGCGGGGAAGACTTGCCCTGCTACCGTGTCGATCAGCATACCCAGGTACTTCATCCTCTGCTTGGGCTCGCGATCGGACTTCTCGAAGTTCACCACGATCCCCAGATTGTGGCAAAACTTGAGGAGTCGATCCCTGTCCCGTAGCAACTGCGAATGGGAGCTCGCCAGGACTAACCAGTTGTCGAGATACCTCAGAAGACGTATCCCTGACGAGTGGGCTCAAGCAGACACCAGAGTGAACACTCGCGTGAACACCTGTGGGGCGGTTGAGAGACGGAAGCAAAGTGCCCTGAATTGGTACACCGTCCCGTCAAGGATGAAGCAGAGGTACTTCCTAGAGGATTGATGGACGGGTATCTGGAAATACGCGTCCTTCAAATCCACTGAAAGCATGAAATCGTTCTCCCTGATAGAGTCGAGCACGGAATGTGCTGTCTCCATCGTGAACAGAGACTGGCGAACGAATCGGTTCAGGGGAGAGAGATCTATCACCGGGTGCCAGTCCCCCGAAGACTTCTCCACCAGGAAAAGATGGCTGTAGAAGCCCAGTGACCGATCCCTGACGATCTCCACAGCTCCCTTGCTCAGCATGGCTTGGACTTCCTGTCGAAGGGCTACGTCCTTTGGTGTTCCAGGAACGTAGGTCTGAAGATGGACTGAGTTGGAGGTGAGGGGTGGCCGAGACTCGAAGGGTAATAGATACCCCTCCCGAAGGACGTCTACTATCCAGGGATCTGCTCTGTAGTGCTGCCATGTTGCCCAATGGCTCGCCAGGCACCCCCCCACTTCCGGCAGCAGGTGAGGGGGAACGCCGTCCCTATCGTTTCCCACCTCTCTTCGACTTCTTCCCAGCTCCCCCTCATGGGAAGGAGGGCTGATTGCGACCTCTCCTGGCAGAAGTCGAAGGCAGAGTCTTTCCCCAGGGCTTCGCCGATGCGATCGTCTTAGCAGCCGAGGAAGCGCTAACCAAGCTCTTGGGTTTGGCTGCAGTCAATCGAGACTGCCCAGACGCCTTCGAGACTGCCTGGTGTACCAGATGGTCACTGTCTTCAGTGTCCCGTTGTTCCACCACAGCGTCCACTATCTCTCCTGGGAAGAGAGAGGAGGAACTCCGCACTGGTCCGTTGCGAAGACCCAGTGCCGCCTCAAGCCCAGCCGCCCTAGTCACTCGGGAGAGGACTGCGTCCCTACGCCGAAGTACCAGGTTGGCCCACAGGTTTGCCGTCTGGTGGGCGAGGTAAGAGATGGCTCTACCTCCAGACAGGCACAGCCTCCCGAAAGCCGGGTCACCTTCATGGATGATATTTCCTGAGGTGGCCGCGACCTTGGACACCGTGAGGGACCACAGGTCCAACCAGGAGACTGCCTGGAAAGCCGCCATGGTGGTGGATTTCAGTGCAAGTGCCTCTTGCTGCGAGAGCCACATCTTCTCTGACAGGAGCTGCTGCAGAGACATCCCTGGAGTTAGCTTAGCTAGCTCCGGGTTAACCTGTTTGGGCGGCATCGGATCTTCCGTAGGCACGTAGAACCTCCTCTGTCGCAGTAGAGGCGGGGGAAGTAGCTTGGACGACCTACCAGACCGTAGCGAACCCTCCTGTCTGGAGACAAGCAAGTCCACCTGGCCCAGCACTGAGTCGGCCAGCTCTGATCGCGGCAGACCCACCATCGTCTTGGGTTCCTTCTTAGGACCCCAAAATGACTCGAGCCGGGACGTGGGCTCAGAGGGTGGGAGCGACGATCCTTCCCCGAGGTCGTTGTGCTGACGAATCAGCGCAATAACCTCTGCAAACGACCTCTGGATCTCAGGAGTGACTGCCCCTCCAACAAGAACGCCTCTCGAGACCCTCCTCCTTCAGAAGGAGGAACAGCGACAGACCCCTCCTGGTCTCCCCCTGCCACTTGCACGTACGACCTGGTCGGTCCTAAGGCCGTGCCTGACTCGTAGGGCGTCGTGGTGGGACCGCGAGGAGCGGGCTCCTCACGAACGCTCCGTGTCACCTCGCCCTTCCCGGTGTAACCCGAGGAAGTTGAAGGAACCAGAGAGGAAGACCTGACACTCCCCCCTCGCTCACCGCCAGAACCGGTGTGCTTGGGGGGCTGCAGGCGATCGCCAACCCGCGGTGCGATCAAGCTGCAGGCCTGGTTGCGCGGCTCTCCTGGGGAGAGCAGCTGGACCGAGAACAGCGGCTCCATTCCCATGCGTCAGAGGAGCTGCTGCTGGCCTCCCTACCCACCTGGTCCCGATGTGAGCGGCGGTCAGGAGACCTGCAGAGACCACTGTCGCGGTGGGAGCAGTGCCTGTCTTACTTTGCGTCGAACCACTGGAACCAGCCGATGCTGGTTCCTGCGATCAAGGGGACCTCTTCCTAGCCTCGGCTCGTGGCCGGTCTGGGACCGTCACGTCAACACTGGTAGCCTGCGGTTCACTACGAGAGCAATCGCTGGCCTGGCGGGAGTCACCTGAGCGACTCTCGCCAGTCTTTCGCTCCGTGCCTCGGTCCTGGCGCTGAGCAAACTCGGAAGCCTGAGCCTCGGCTGTACGGTCGCCCACAGGAGACCGTACACTCGGTACCTCTCGCGAACGAGAGGCCGAGCCGGAACCTGGTGTAGCGGTAGAACCTCTAACACCAGGCGAGGAAGTACCGGTACCCCTCTGGTCCCCGTCTTCTTCCTTGCGGAAGGAGAGACGGGCCCCACTCCCGAAGGAGCGGGAGGACCAGCGGAAGAACCCCCCTCCCACCGGAGTGAGACGGGCCCTTAGAAGCTTCCGAAGGAGACTTCTCAGGGGGGGAAGAGGCAGCCTTCTTCTTCCTCGGCTTGGAAGCCTCGGAAGTCGAAGGGGAAGAGGCAGCAGCAGGCGACGACGAAGACGACGACGATACCTTCCTCTTCTTCTTCGTCAGCTCCCTCAGGACAGACGTCAGGTCCTCCATCCAGGACGGAGTCGGGGCTACTGCCGAAGCAACACGGCCCGGCTGCACCTGTCCAGAAGGACCCACGACTGGGGCAGCAACACCACAGGCAGGATCGACGTCGGCAGGGGCTGCTCCAGGCACAGCAGGAGCGGCAGGTACGGCAGGAACATCAGTTACGGCAGGAGACAGGGCAGCAGCCAGCGACATCCTGGGTACCGGTGGCAGATCCAGGGGCGAACTCTTAGGGCACCGAAAGTTGGGGGCTGGGGCGAGAGCGACGAACCCGGGTGGAGGCAGCACGCCCCTCCTCGGAAAGACACCAATCGGAGCCTGCACAGCAGCTGAAGGAGTCACCGTAGCCACATGCTGAGTATAGACCAGGTGAGGAGGGGCGGCATACCTTGGAGTCGAGACGGTGGTGGTGGTGGTGGTCACCGGTCCATGGGTGACTGGACCAGCACCTGCCAGATGATGCAGCAGCCCCCGAACGCTTGGTGTGCCCTGGAGACCTAGCGAGAACCATACCTGGCCGAGGTTGTCGCCCGCAGCAGAAGCACCTGAGGAGGCAAAGGTCGGGTTAGTAGGAGGGGTTACCCCTCGCACAGGGGGAGGGGGGACAAGCCCCACCCTGAGCAAACGGAAGACCCCGAATACAACTGTTTGTCGGGGTATCTTGCCCCCTCCTCTACGCTCGACGGATCGGGCAAAGAGAAGGAACGAGAAACCACCCCCGAAGTGGAAGGAGCCATACGCGGGAGCTGCAATGGCGGCAGGAAGGAAGACGACGTGTCTGTGACCAGGGGAGTTGCCGGAGAGCTTTCCGAGGACTCCTTGGCAGGCTTACGTCGCTTCCTCCTACCCTCATAGAGCATCCACTGCTCCTCTGACCAGGAATTACATACATCACAGGGCTCAGCCCAAGAGCATTCCTGCCCACGGCACCGAGCACATAATACATGGGGATCCACTTCAGGAAAGGAGCGGAAGGCCCCACACTTACGGCCCTCCACACCAGGGCAAACTCTGCGGCTGATGGGGGGGCGCGGGGACAGCTCCAATTCACGGGAATCCATAATCAAAATGATAACAAAAATGCAAAGTACACGTACTTACAGTATTTCCACACACAAACAAACCAAGTTTGAGGAAAAAACAAAGCATACGATGAAGAAGCGGGCAGAGAGATATGCAGAACACGTCCATCCACTAACGCGGCCAAAAGCAAAGTGGTTCTTCACCTCCCAGTCGCGCAGTGCGCGCACTGTCGGACAAGCAGTTAACTACCGAACTCCCTTGTTTGAAGCTTACGACCGGTTCCAGCTGCCGCAAGTTACATTCTTATTGTAAAGGACCGATGGTTTGTATTCGTATCGGAACAACCTAAAATTCCTTACATACAAAATATTTTTATATATTCTCAATATTTTGATATAAAACTACTACCAAGAAACATATTAACATGAGAAATATGAAATAAACAATGATTAACTGAAATGGAGTCTAAATAGTGGCTACAGAAGGCTGAAATTCGAATGATGCTGAAAAAACCAAAGACAGTTAAAATTTTCAAAACACATAGGGATGTTATTTGTCTATCAATAAATGAAAAATGCTTGGGTGTTTTTGTACAATCAGAAGGTGAAAAAATACAAATAAACTTATTAAATGCTTAACTATGGTTTTACAATTCCTTAATATCATACATCATAAGATGCTCTTAAATTAATTTTATTTTTTACTGTCTTGCTAATTTTTGTGTAATTGTTCAAATGCTAGGCCTACAAATATTTTCTTCCTAATTACTTCCCTCTTTAAGACTTGTGTTAAAACACTAAAATAAAATTACAGGTATTTCAAAATGAAAGCTCAAAACAAATTATACATGCATTTCTTCAAGAGTGACTTGAGACTCATACAGATTAGCTGACTTCTTTTTGAAAGTTAAAACAGCTAATCTCATATAATAATAATAACTACTGACTAATGTTGGTTATCCAGGTAAGGTCTGACTTAGGGCAATAAATTCTTGTAAACACCCTTTAGTGATGCCTACAGTGTACCACATGAGTGATTTGAAGGCAAATCACATGAATATACCTACTGATGAAAGCAAATATTATTTCTGTCACTCCTGCATATTAAGATATCCTATTTAAACAAGTGTACTGCATATGGGCAGTCCCTGGTTATCGGAGGGGGCTCCATTCCTGAAGGCATGATGATAAGCGAAAGTCGCTGATAACGGGGCTTATCGGCGCCAATAACTAGGGATTGGTTCCACTGTTAAGTGGGGATCGGCACTGAAAATCCAGTTAGCGTTGTCGCTAGACAAGCACTGTTAAACTGGATTGCCGATAACTAGAGGCCACTGATAACCTAAGACTGCCTGTATCACCAAACCCACTGGAAATATCTGTAATTATATACACAATTTATGCAAATGCTATTAGGCTTCTTATAAGTCATTGAATGAATAAACTTGCTGATATCTGTACAGTTTAAAATTATCACAATTACTTAACAGTCAAATTCACCATAGTGTGCAACAACTATAAAAATCTTGACAACATTTAAAACATGACCAAGTGATTCAAGTTGTCTTGAATTCTTAGCTTTCTCAGCATACATGTACATGAAAACTGACCATCTACGAACAAACCAATGAATTTCTTCTCTGGAAAGGTGGTATTTGTCGTACTGTCAAAGAAATTTCTTTTGTCTCAAATGTACACACATCAGCGGCCAGAACACCAAAGAAAAAAGGGTGTTTGGATCAAATAGTACTTATAGTCGATATCAAGCTAAGAAATCATAAATAAATTACGCATTTGCATTTCAAGTATTTCAATACCAAACTCCAAGTGTATTATTTAAGATCATTCTACTTACCACAGCAGGATTTAAAAAAGTACACCTACCCTCTGTAGGGGACTATTTTTCAATTCCAAAATTTCTTCAGTGTCCAACACAAAAGCAGATTACATGTTTGTGTAACAGTTAACAGATCAGCCTAAAACATTAGTAGAGATATATGAAAACAGAGTGAAATTATATGCATTTCAAAAACAAAAAATGTTTTTGAATCATAAAGTATTTATGGTCAATATCAAAATGATATGACATAAATAAATTATTTTTATTTCAAGTATTTCACTACCAAACTCCAAGCATAATTTAAGAGGGTTGTATATACCATAACATGAATTAAGTGCACCTACTCTCTATAGAGGCCTGCTTGTCAATTCCAAATTTTTTCTTGACTGGTAAAAGTTTCTTCAGTGTCCAACACAAATGCAATTTGCAAGTTTGTGCATACATTAAGCAGACTAGCCTGAAACATTATTAGAGATATATGAAAACAGACTGGAATTCCTGTACATGTACAGGATATATACAGCAAATAGGTATAAAACTTGCTGGGGTACATATATTAGGGCTGTTGCCTTGGTATAATAAGGCGCCCTGTGAGGTTATGTTAGACCTGCGATAATTTTACGCTAAGTCGGTTGGTTATGACTTCCATACTCGTTGGAGTGTCTTGGGCTTTGATGATAGTATCTTCTTTGGTTATGACGACGGAGATGTTTCAACTCATGATGGTAAATTCTAAGTTCATTCATTATCTTCTTTTTGATGTGAGGTTTCTAGTAGAAAACACGAAGTATAAAAATATCTCTATTCTCTGAGATTACATGATGAAGATCAGAGGAAATTTGTACAGGTCTGCCAATGATGATGGCTAATTCAAGTCTGACTACAATCTCGTCTACAAATCATAAAGGAAGCAGACAGTAGCTCGAATATACGAACATACACACAGATGACATAGATTACAAGTCACGTAGGCCGTTTGAATTATAGGTCGCTGTGGTTGTCTTAAGCAGGAAGCTTGGATTACTGTTTTCAAAACAAATGAATGACCACAGGTGACGGCAACTAGACACTGACTGATTACAACACGTCATCTTAGCCTACTTTATCGTATCTGTCATCTTAGCCTACTTATCGTATCTGGTCTGATCACATTCCTGCAAGCAAACTGCACTGGTTTTAATTAATCATAGTTTTAGTTTTTTTACATATGGAATAACATTCCATATATTATGCTTATGTAGCACTTACACATACATATAAAAAGTCACAAAACTACTTAATCAAAGCTAAATCCATGATGTTGGTTTGATTGAAATTTATGGTACATAAACAAAATTTTTTAACTTATTTAAATAATTTTCAGAATTCATAAACCCAAATGATGCTATATAACAATTTGTGGTAGCTCTATATTACTATTCCGCAGCGGCCTTGACCATGGCAGTTCTGGTTTTCTATGCAGTTTTACCTCTTGAACAAGAATTTTAAGTAATATTTACTCGGACGACTGCAATTAACCCCCAGGTGCCAGTACTAAACACGGCGAAATACATTGGACGCCCCAATTCCTAGTGGATGTCGTATTCGCGGTTACGTTCCTTACAGTCCGTGGGGAACTATTTTTTAGAATTACCCAATATGTAGGCTGTTTTACGATTTAGTGAAAGGGTAGATCTAGATTACTTATCCGCGGCGGCCTAGACTATGGCAGTTACGGTTTTTCTATGCAGTACGGTTTTACCTACTGAACAAGGATTTTAAGTAATATTGATTGACCCCCAAGGGCCAGTACCAAACACGGCGAAATACATTGGACCCCCAATCTCTAGTGGATGTCGTATCCGCGGTTACGTTCCTTGCAGTCTGTGCGGACTGTTTCTGTAGAAAAACTAGTGAAAGTTAAGTACAACCTTGACTATCATAGTACAAAATACCACTGCCTGCACTATCCTCTTACGGGGACTTAGGTAGGAATTGATACCTAAGGTAAGACCGTACCGGCCCCACCCACCCGCGCCCTCCCATACATACTACGGCAAAATTGCAACCAGTAAACACCCCTATGCTATGTTAGGTTTGAATTTTATGTCTTTTCGTGGCCTGCCTATCATTTCTTTGCCATTTTTTTTAATGAAAAACCTAAATAATAGTTTTTCATGCAAAAATGGCAGGCTAGAGTCACCTACTGAGTAGCAAGAGGTAGTAAGGTACCTATAGCTAAGTGAAGTTTACCTCCTCCAAACGGCTTCTGGAAATCTGGAAAACTCACACCAAAATTCCAGAGTTTTAGGGACAAGCAAACGTCAGAACGCTTCTCTGTTTTTCCAGGGATTCTTCTCTTATGACTGTAAATAATGACAGATGTCAATGACATTTCCTGTAAAGCAGACGAACAACGAAAGCAAACTGATTGCCGGAGAAATAGTAATACTATTTTGGATTGACTCTACATCAAGTAAGTTTCGGGGTTATTGTTGCTGAAAATGGTGAAATGGACAAGAATCAAAATAACAATTTTGAAATACTATGAAGTAAACTAAAACTAAAAACAATTAAAGTTGTAAATTACCTCATGATAATAGTTAGTGTGCCCGCAACTTTGTGATGGGACATAACTGGCAAAATTTTATACTTTCGGGGTATTTCAAGCTAACATAATCTACAAGCTAACATACTTAAAAATTCTAATGCCTATTTAGAATAAGTATAGGTAAATCAATCATTACTATGCTTTGATCTGAGACTGGTTTCCACAATTCATCGAACTGGCAACTGTACAGTGAAGTTATAGGTTTCGTAAGTGTAGACGTTTCCGAAACGTTTACATTATATTATTTTTTTCCGTTAATATTGAACATGATGATGTAAACGGCTCACAATATATCTAATGATAATGTCTGAAGGTATTTTAACATAGTTTAACGCATCGTTTCGTAAGTTTTTATAGTATATTGGTACTGCTGGTCATTTAATAATTTCATCTGCTAGAGAATAAACGTGTATTCAGTATTACCATTTCAGCCTTTTACGGCCTAAATGAGAATATTTTATTTTACCTGTGATTTGGCGTTTAATCTTATATCCTAGGAGCCATATTCACATATGGCAGACTCGGTTATTGAAACATATCATATATTAAAAAGATTTTGCGAAGAACATTTAAAGATAGCACCTATAAAGGCTCAAATGAAGCGATCGAAATTTAGCAGATTCAAAACATTGCACATGCTCAATTCATGAAACGTAGCATCTGCAATTTAAGTCAGACGTTATAGTATAGTTATTGATTAGGAAAATGATATGCAAATTCGGAAATATCAGCCATTCACACAGTTTCCCCAACCTTCCATCAAGGGAAGAAATGACTCCACTAAATCTAGTGGTTTTTGAGGAGTTTACTGTAGCGTTGTGTTGAAATTGGATTGATAACAATGCCTTCATTGTATACATTTTTAATTGACAATTGTGACCTCCTCTTGTTAAGGACGAGTGAAGTTGATTTGTGCCTAAGCTTTTAGTGCAATTGACTAATATACGAAAGTGCTTTTGGATTATCTTGCTTGAAGAATAAATTCGGTAGATAATAAAGAATAAATCAGTCTAATTCCACTGGGCTGCATCAGTTATACGGTGAGATATAAACCCCAGGCCCTGTGGTGCACTGCTTTTCCTCTATAGGTATACTAAATTACTAGATTTAAGTGATGGAACTATGTATACTTCGTTTTAATTCATAGCTAAATAAGACATTTTATGGTGGGTGGTTTCGAGAAATAAATTATTATGATGGTAATACTACTGTATTTTAATTCATAGCTAAATAAATGAACCATACTAGCCTATAGGGTAGCTAAAATACCGAGTGGCCGGCCTCTACCTTAGCGCGAACACCTTCCCGAAAATCGGAAATTACTATGGTCTTAAGTTGTGAATTGGGAGAATAAACTTACTTCGAGAGGGAAGAGTTCCCTAGGTGTTGTTTTGACGGACGCTGGCTCTTGACTAATGTCTGTCCTGGGTTACAGGACGTGTTAAAGTACTTTTTTTTGTTGCGTTGTTGGGAAGGTGGTTATGCTATGGTAGAGGCCGGCCATTCGGTATTTTACCCTAGATGAACCAAATAAATGTCTAAGACTTGTTTTATTAGTTGATGGTTTCAAGAAATAAATTGTTATTAATGGTAATACTACTATATTTTATATTCTAATTCATAGCTGAATAAATGAACCATACATACCCATGTCTAAGACTTATTTTAGTGGTTGGTCATTTCCAGAAATAAATTTTGATGATGGTAATAGGTAGTACTTTATATTATAATTCATAGCAAAATAAATGAACCATATATATGTTCTAAGACTTATTTTACTGGTTAGTGATTTCTAGAAAGGAATTATTATGATGGTATAGCCAACTATGATATTTTAAGTCGAAACTTAATAAATGAACCAAGTAGAGGTATGTTTCAAAGTGATTATATTGGTTTGTGATTTCCATAAAGGAGGTTTTATAACGTTAATACTGCGATATTTAATTCATAGCTAAGTAAATGAACCATATAGGCTACAGGGCTATGTTTTAGGCTGGTTAACTATATTGGTTGGAGTAGGCTTAGCTGTCCATTTTCGTGCTTTTCCCCTCCCAGAATATCCAAAATTATGTGGTATCTCAGTGAGGATATTTTTTTCTTCTAGGTAGGAAAAGTAGAAAATGAGTGCAAAGCACCAGTCATAAAGGTAGGAAATATTTAAAAGATAACACAGTTGGCCAAAAATAGATGTAGTTCATGCATAACCACTAGTATAACAATAAGCCATAATTTGATAAAGCATGAAAATTTAACAAGGATAATTAAGGATGCACCAAAACTGTTTTAAGGCACAGGATTCTGCCTTGCTTTAGGGATTCTACTCCAAAAACCCTCTCACCTACCCCCTCCTCCTTCCCCTCCACCCCCGCCTAACTAGACCTCTATCACCATGAAAGTCAACACATTAGATAAAGTGTTGCATCCTGGACTAACCTTCTCCAACTTCATTTAACTTAGGGTGTTTGGTCCTGACCTGACTGGGGCTTTCTTCCCTCTGGTCACCCTTCCCCCTGGGTGCCCTTTCCTCCTTATATACACTGACCTATAGCATCAAGAATCATAACAGTAATATACAGAAATTTCTCACAGCCTAACCTTGCACAAACCATATTCCTTACATTGAAGATGGGAGATACACATGTTACTAGGCACACCTATCTTGATGCTTTCAGGCAAGATGTGCTCTCTAGAGGATAGGCATTTAGCAATTAAAGGATTAATTTATTTCCAGATACGTATATAGTCCTTTTACACCTTTTTACGTTGAAGTCAGACTGTTAAACTGAAGATGCTGATGTGAAAATTGGTAGAAGTAAGGCATCTTAAAAGTTTAGCACAAGAATGTATGGAGTTTTTATTGGCTAAAAATGGCATTTATGAGGTGGAACTTAGCCCCTATCATTTGCTTTACCTGCAATTAAATATCCACATTTTGTACCTAGTTGCTGTTAAAGCAAGTGATAGAGGGTGTGTAACCCTCTATCATTTGCTCTATCTGCAGCTAGTTAATGCAGGTTAGTAGTTGCAGATATTCCACATGACAGAGGGCAATTAAGAAAATTTATGTGATAGGAAAAAGCTGTCATAGGTACTTTAGAATAGCTTGGGCTGAAAGTACCTAATACCTCCCAGTGTTAACTATTTTCAAAGAAATAAACAAATGGTGTTAGCCTTCATATTTTTATAAATATCTAACTTACTATTCACTTTTCCTCTGTGTTTCTTATGGAATATCTTCTGAAAGACAATTTATGAAAGTAGATTCAATGTTGGCAAGGAATCAAACTACATTATCACAGTATTACCATGTTTCTTATGGAATATCTTCTGAAAGACAATTTATGAAAGTAGATTCAATGTTGGCAAGGAATCAAACTACATTATCACAGTATTACCACCTAGACTAGTTACTTGTACCCTACAAACTTGTTAAAGTTTTAGAGGGAGTGAGGTGAGTGATATACATTGATTAAGTATATACTAATTTACTAATCAAAACTCTGGATATGTCACTAACAGTTGCGACTGGAAAAGTACCATTTAGACTTAGAACAAAATGAGGATACAACTGGGAGAAAGTGTTTTCTCACTCATTAAAAAGACTAACTATTTCCTTGAACTATAACCAAGGAAGACTATATGATACATATGGCTGGAAAGCTGAAATGTTTTTACATTTGTAAACAGTTGCATTTTTATGCATAGGCTACTGTGTCTGATAAGAGTACATAATAAACTTTTCTACAGCTTGTCCCTGGTCTGTGTTTCTGGCGACCACGCGTCAAAGGTTGGCCCTTGTGGTTGGTTTTCATTTGACGTTTCTGGTGGCGTCTGCTTGGAGTGCCAGATGAGCGGCCTACAAAGTCACAAATATTCTAAGATTAGGACTCTAGAGTGAAGTGTTTACTGAATGGTAATGTCAGACTACTTAATAATGGTCATAAGTTATATTAGACTTGGCTATCATGGAATGGCTCTCTGTTAGGCTTACCATGTTACAGCTTAAAGTTGCAGGGCAAATGCAGTAGGGCAAATGTGTAATAGTCTAGTTTACCAAGAGCCTGATACAGTTTATTATTGTTCATTTTATGGCTTCATTCCAAGCAATGTTTTATTCTCTAGACTTCTATTTGTAATTAATAATTAGGCAAAAATTGTAATTTTTGCATATTGATGTGGATTGCCATGTGCAAGGTGCTTTGCCTGAGATCAAATTAGGGTATATTCAAGTTCAGGTAAGACACGCCCAGCTACATTGTATAATATTAATGTAGGATCTGTTCCTGCCAATTTAGCCTTCTCTTTATTGCAATAGAAGTTATTATCTAAATTGCATCTGTGATTCAACTAAAATCCTAAGAGACATACATTCTTTTTTTTATTGAGTACAGCTAAATTGTAGAATTTTATTTGCTTATTATCACATATCACATGCTAATACTATGCTTGTATGAGTCCTAGTATATTTAATTATAGCCTATATACATGAGATTTTTATGCAGATATTTACATGCTGCTGACTAGTCACTAGTCTGAAAAAAATTAAGTATGTTTGATGATACTGCATTAGATTATCTGAGACTGTACTGAATATGATACAAAGTGTAAACACATACCAAGTGTAAGTGTGGCTTCATAGGCTGTCAGTATGTTGCCAACAATTCATTTGCAATGGAAGTGGTAAACAAAATTATTTTCAAAAGGGCTAGCAAAAATGGAGTGGTTATGGGGTCCTTGTAAAAGTTTATAGGTTATAGGTTCTAGGGTAGATATATGTACAAGAATGCTTCCAAATGGATAGTTGGTAGATGTTTAACAAAAATAATTTCTCACCAGACATACATCACTTATTCAGACTACTTCTCATGTTTTATGCAATTTGAAGTGCTTGTTGCAGCAAAACACCCATTATATGTGTTTCCCTAGCCTACATATCTAGCAATTATTGGCAGACCAATGTAGGAAACTGAAAATTTTGGATGAGGTCAAACAATAAATGAGAATTTCACATACATAGTGGTCATTGCATAAATCACAAAACACAAGTTGAGAAATACATAGTTAAAATAGGAAAGATATAGGAAATGCTTTTACTGGGATACAACATACTTATAACTGACCTTCTCTAACATAACCTTACATAAGGTTTTGCATTCTACTAGTACTTTTAATCTCTCCATGATACTATTTTGCTTATGCCCATAGAATTAACCATGATCTAACCCTGGAAGAGTTAAATTAAAAATTTGCATAGCAAAAGAT
>NC_061108.1:301265-323054 GCF_015104395.2 Macrobrachium nipponense
AGAACATATGTAAGTTAATGCAAAGAAATAGGCTGGAGGTATGAGATGAATTCACTAGAAATTATTAATGATTGCTTTAACATAATTAGAGAGTCAATAATTTGTTAATGGCCTGGATTATAAACATTCAAAGCAATTAGGCTTCTCAGGTACGATGTCTTTTTATTGTTATCTGGTTGAGTAATCTCCTTAAGGGGGCCATGCTCTTAGTGCATCACTTAAGGCTCTTTGCAGCGTCCCTTCGGCATGTAGCTGCAACCCCTTTCATTCCTTTTACTGTACCTCCGTTCATACCCTCTCTCTTCCATCTTACTCTCCTCAGTCCTCCTCTCCTAGTGCAGCTGCTTAGAGGTCTCCCTCCTGTCACTCCTTTCAAACCTTTCAAACCTTTCTACTCTCAATTTCAGTTTCAGCGCTGAATGACCCCTTTGAGCTAAATTCTGTATTCTAGTCTGTTCTGAATGATTAGATGTTTAACTCTCAGATTATTTGGCTTGACTGTATTCGATAGCAACGGATCACCTTCTGTGCTAAATGTAGGATTTTCCCGCCAATAATTTTTTCCTTGAAATTCGCAGTCATGGTAAAAGTTTGTGAAACCGAAGTCAAGCGGTTTAGACCGGTTATCAAATGTCGTGTAATGTGCTAGTTATGTTATGCGCTGTATCCTTGGCCTTAGCAGTGATGCACACTTCCTTTTTCCTGTGTCCTCTCATGAATTTGATGCTAAAATTGCTGTTTGCATTTATTGTCATGTAAGAAATGACACGTGTCCAGATTCTCTCTAGTTGTTACTTATAACAAATGAAAAATGCCCCGATGTGTCTTGGGCGCAATCGAGTTTTCTGCACAGCGTATATAATCAAGGCCACCGAAGATAGATCTAACTTTAAGTGGTTTCTGTATATTGCTGTATGAGCCGCGGTCCGCGAAATTTTCACCGTGAAACGGTGGTGGTGGCCTGTAATATATTGTTGCCAGAAGCACAATCAAGGCTAAATTTATCCATAAATAAAAATGAAAGCTACTGTGGCTAGAGGGCTGCAATTCGGTATGGTTGATGATTGGAGGGTGGATGATCAACGTGCCAATTTGCAGCCCTCTAGCCTCGGTGGTTTTTAAGATATGAGGGCAAAGAGAGTAAATGAACTTTATGTATGTGTGTTTGTATTTACGTAAGACTCATATTCACAAAAATATTTCTGCGTTGCTTTTATAGTAAGTATCACTCTAAACATAAACTTTAACAAATAAAATTGACATGACTTCCAAAGGAAAAAGACAAAGTTGATGATTGTTGCAACTGGCTGAGTCTTGATTTCGAGTGTTAACTGACAGACACCAGACAATAGTTGTGTAAACCAGCAAGAGAAGGTCATTTAATCAATGCCGCTTGAATACAGCAAGTCATCAGGTATGGATTTCTAGGAATTGATTTCCCCTCGGGGAGGGAACTCGAATGAATTCAAAGTCATCTGGTTTCCATAAGTCTGTGTTGTAAACACATTCACTTACTTGCTTACGTAAATAACCTCAGAAGACTCAAACTCTTTTGTTGTCTTCCGTAAAACCAGCTTCCTTAAGTCTGTGTTGTAAATGCAGAAATACGAAGATATATATTTCGAGCACTTGCTTCTGTGCTCTTGATCACTGGTAAGATATGGACATAGGATGCCTTACAAGAGTATATATACAAACCATATGCAGGTGTGGTAGTAAGTCTGCATTGATGTATCCATAGTCCATACTTGTAAATAAACTCTGAGTGTTCAAAATGTTTAATTGCTTTTTCATAATGCTTCTTGCCACCAGCTTCCTTAATTCCGTGTTGTAAATGGACAGATACATCCACACTCCATACTTTTAAGTAAACTTAAGTCTTCTGAATATTTTATTGCATTTTTTCTTTCGTAAAATCAGCTTCATTAAGTCTCTGTTGTAAATGGACAGATACATCCACACTCCATACTTCTAAGTAAACTTAGAATCTTCATACTTTTGTTGCTGCTTCTGGAAAACAACTTAAGTCTGCTTTGTAAATACAGAAATACATCCACACTCCATATTTGTAAATAAACCCAGTCTTCATATTCTTTTGTTGGTGTTTCTTGACATCAGTTTCTTCAAGTCTAACTTGTAAATACATCCACATTCCAAACTTGTCAATAACCTCAGAATCTTCAAACTCCTTTGTAGCATTTTTGAAATCATCTTATTGCCAGAATCACCCATAAGACTTACTGAACTAAAGTTAAAAGACATTCAGGTTTGCATTTGCCTCATAATTCTGGTAGAGCGGGTCTTTCTTTTCATCCCTAAGCTACACAAAAGGAAATCCTTTACAGTCATTCACTATTTGTTGCCTTGTCACTCTCACTTGACTGCTGGCTATCTTCTGTCAGCCATTACATAGTAGTATCACAGTCCTCTGTCACCAGACAGCCAGAGAGAGCCCATTAGAAAATTCCTCCTGTCAGCCGTTTCTTTTGCTGCGTCATTCTTTCTATAATGAAGGTGACCTGTACTTTATCTTCCCATTTGGCAACTATTTTTATGCATGACGTCGACTGGTACAGACGCGCATTCGTACTTGGCTTCATACCAGTTGTCCAGTTTTGTCTGTGGATATATATTTGTAAATATTTTTTATTTATTCACAGCGGGTTTTGGGCTGTCTTGAATTTCTCCTGATTAGCAGAATATATTTAGGGTAGTATTGCATATTGTAAACTAGGAGACTTTGTTGATATATCATGTTACTGTCAAGGTAATCTGCAGCTTTCATAATTTTTTTGCAAGTCTCCTTATATGAAATTGTAAGGTATTACACTCAATTACATGTGAGGCTTTCTCCTAACGCCCTCCCCCCCTCCCAGGAGGCTTTCTCCCACTTCCCCCCCGTAAATCCTTGTATTTCATCTCCTTTATTTTCTGAATCTCTTTCCCCCCTCCCCCCTTTTTTCACTGTCTTATGGAATGAATTGCCGAAAGTGTCCTTTCAGCGCTCAATGACCTCATAGGTCCCTGCGCTTGGTCTGTGTGGCCTAAATATTTAAATTCCATTCCATTCCAACATGTGTATTGTGACAGGACGTTCAAATCCCGTTCGGAGTCAGGCGGTAAAATATCCATGGAGTGGAGAAGGGTTGCTCCCCCCCCCCTCCCTCATAGTTCCTGATTTTCTTTGTTTTTTCTTTTTTTGAGTAATGTCGTGTGGTTTATCCACACTACCTAACGCCTTGCTTTTCAATGACCATAAAAAACGTCGTACGAGACAAATTGTCTATTATTCCTCGTGGAATTCCAAAACTGTCATTCCAGGGATTTCCAGTTCCTATTCTTCCTCAGTTTCCATAGGGCATTGCAGTTTAATCTTTCCCGTAGCAGGAAAGGTCACTTAACTCTTGTTGTGTCTGGTCTCTGTGAGTTCCTCACGACTTCCCTCCAGGCTCTCTTTATGCAGCTATGGAAGAAGTTGTGCTGTGTCATTCTACCCCATACAAATGGAACTTTAGAAAAAAAGAATTATTTTTTATTCTTAATAACCTGTGTTGGCTTAACGGGTAATCTGGTCCCTATAGCCCTGCGTCAATATTATATTATTATTATTATTATTATTATTATTATTATTATTATTATTATTATTATTATTATTATTATTATTATTATTGTACTTAGGAAGCAGACCCTCTCTCAAGCATACTTTATTAAAAGTAATGGCTACTTCAGCAGCGTTACACTTATATAGATTCTTCTCAGTTTTCCGAATAGCGGCTTTTTCCTTTTCCGTGCTACTTAGACAGACTAGTAGAGCGCCTATGGAGGTCATGATCAAATACAGAGTCAAAAATTGGTGTATATATTTGAATTTCCGTAAAATTCAAATATATACACCAATTTTGACTCTGTATTTGATCATGACCTCCATAGGCGCTCTACTAGCCAGTCTAAGTAGCACGGAAAAAGTCGCTATTCGGAAAATAGAGAAGAATCTCTGTAAGCGTAACGCTGCTGAAGTAGCCATTACTTTTAATAAAGTATTATTATTATTATTATTATTATTATTATTATTATTATTGGGGGCTATCACAGTCCTCCAATTCGACTGGGTGGTATTCATAGTGTGGGGTTCCGGGTTGCATCGTGCCTCCTTAGGAGTCCATCACTTTTCTTACTATGTGCACTGTTTCTTGGAGCACACTCTCCTGGATGAGTCCTGGAGCTACTTCAGCCTCTAGTTTTTCCAGATTCCTTTTCAGGGATCTTTGGATCGTGCCTCCTAGTGTTCTTATGAGTATGGGTACAGTTTCCACTGGCAAATCCCATATCCTTCTTATTTCAATTTTCAGGTCTTGATACTTATCCATTTATTATTATTATTATTATTATTATTATTATTATTATTATTATTATTATTATTATTATTATTATTATTATTATTATTATTATTATTAATAATAATAATAATAGAATGAGTCACTAAAATAGTGAAGAAATCCACAGTGGTGTAGATGTAAATATATGTTTTAAAAATATTTGTACAAATGAAAGTTTTGGAGATTCTTCACCAATATTATTATTATTATTATTATTATTATTATTATTATTATTATTATTATTATTATTATTATTATTATTATTATTATTATTATTATTATTATTATTTATTATTATTTATTTATTTATTATTTATTATTTATTATTTATTATTTATTATTTATTATTATTATTATTATTATTATTCAGAAGATGAAACCTACTCATATGGACCAAGCCCACCAAAGGGGCCATTGACTTTAAATTCAAGCTTCCAAAGAATATTATGGTGCTCATTCGAAATGAGTAAAAGAAGGTGAAGGGAAACACAGAAAGAAGAGGGATCACTTATTAAAAAAAAGAAAAGACATATAATATATTGTAGTGTCTATGCACTTACTCAGTGTAACAAATTAAACGTTTGACGACCTTCGACGTTTCGTCAATTTTTTTTATTGTAGTAGTTCTGTAAAGTACCAGAAGAATTCAAAGTTTTTTTTATGATATATAATATTTTAACCATAACTGCTGTTTAAATCAGCCTGTAGTGAATCATTTGGAAATGTTGTGATGAAATCTCTCTCTCTCTCTCTCTCTCTCTCTCTCTCTCTCTCTCTCTCTCTCTCTCTCTCTCTCTCTCTCTAATTTTAAAGTCCCTTATTTCTTGGGTGACAATGCCACCGATTTTCAAGCAGCGATATTAACTTACGATTTGTTTTTGTTTTATACTGGAGAGAGAGAGAGAGAGAGAGAGAGAGAGAGAGAGAGAGAGAGAGAGAGAGAGAGAGAGAGAAATTAGGTTAAGAAACGTATAACATTGCAGATTTCTGTGTGGTGTACTCATGCTACTCATTGGACTTTTATAGAGGCCCAGAGAGAGAGAGAGAGAGAGAGGAGAGAGAGAGAGAGAGAGAAACTTTCCGAAGGAGTGTTTGTAAGTCACTTAACTGGTTAATCGAGTGTTTTCTCACAGTAACTTGTAACTCACGTACATACACACACAACACACACACACACACACACACACACACACACACACACACTGATTTTTGTTTTGATAATCAAAGGACGAGTATCTATGACCAAAAATAATTACCTATTTATTGATTAATTAATTAATTTTTTTGATAAATGAAATCCCTGCATTTTGTATTTCCGTTTACCTTCTCTTACTTCTGTGTAATGAACACCATAATATTCTTTGGAATCTTAAATTTCAAGTCAGTGGCCCCTGTGGTGGACTTGTTCCATATGAATAGGGTTCATCTTTTGCTGAATCATAATAATAATAATAAGAATAATAATAATTAATAATAATAATAAGACTAATAATAATTAATAATAATAATAATAATTAATAATAATAATTAATAATAATAATTAATAATAATCATAATAAATAATAAATAATAATAATAATAATAATAACGGGGAAAAAGTAAATCCACAGTAGTATGTCTGTTTGATTTTGTATGTAAAACTATTAAAGGAGAAAGCTTTCGTTGGCCTGCTTTTTATATTTTAGATAACAATATCAGACAGACAAACTGCTGGGTGGATTTACTTTCCTATTTTGTTGACTCATGTGATTGTGAGTTTTCTTTGAAATAACTAATAAATAATAATAATAATAATAATAATAATAATAATAAGAATAATAATAACTAATAATAATAATTAATAATAATGGTAATTTAATAACGGGAAAGTAAATCCACAGTAGTATGTCAGTTTGAATTTTGTTATTTAAAATATATAAAGAGAAAGCTTTCGATGGCCTGCTTTTTATATTTTAGATAACAATATCAGACAGACAAACTGCTGTGGATTTACTTTCCTATTTTTGTTGACTCATGTGATTGTGAGTTTTCTTTGACATAATAATAATAATAATAATAATAATAATAATAATAATAATAATAATAAATTGATTTTTAAATTTAGCATTTTCTCAATATATTGTCGTAAAAAAACTTGAAATTTTTAAAGACTTTTTATTTTCTTTCACAAATATCTCAAGCATTTTGGAGATTTTAAAGATTTATGTTATGTAAAAAAATAAATAAAAAAACAGGTATATCTCTTTGAAAAACAGAAGAACAAACTTTCAGATGGTTAAGATAAAATACGAATGACATTAAATGCATCTTTTTATTCCCGATTCAGTCATCACCTCAACCGAAAAAATGGCCGTGTCCGAAACCGTGTCCTCCAAAGCCGTGTCCGAAACCGTGGTGGTGGTGATGGTGATGGCCGAAACCATGTCCAAAACCATGTCCGAATCCTCCGAATCCTCCGAGGCCTCCGAATCCTCCGAATCCACCCAGCCCGTGTCCGAAGCCTCCGAAGAATCTCCTTCTAGGATTGGCGTCCGGGCTCGGGTCTGCTTTGGGTCCGGGCAGGGCCACGGGACCAGGGAAGCAGAGGGCCGCTCCCAAAATAAGGCTGAGGACGAAGGCTGCGAGTCCCTGGAATGGACGAGGCATTGTTTACTGTCGTATAAACAAATCTCTCTCTCTCTCTCTCTCTCTCTCTCTCTCTCTCTCTCTCTCTACCTAGCCGGGCCTATGAAAGTGCAGTGTTTACTGTCGTACGTATTACTACGTCGCGCGTATAAACAAATCCTTTTCTCTCTCTCTCTCTCTCTCTCTCTCTCTCTCTTTCCGGGCCTATAAATATAGCATGAGTAGTACACTTCAAAGACTGTGCCATTCTCACTGATATGTTCGCATATTGATAGAGGTTTCTTAACCTTATTGTCCTCTCTCTCTCTCTCTCTCTCTCTCTCTCTCTCTCTCTCTCTCTCTCTCTCTCTCTCTCTTCGAAGAAACCGAACAGAAAATAACTTACGAATTTCAATGTCTTACCTCTCTCTCTCTCTCTCTCTCTCTCTTCGAAGAAACCGAACAGAAAATAACTTACGAATTTCAATGTCTTATCTCTCTCTCTCTCTCTCTCTTCGAAGAAACCGAACTGAAAATAACTTAGCAATCTCTCTCTCTCTCTCTCTCTCTCTCTCTCTCTCTCTCTCTCTCTCTCTCTCTCTACAAAGAACCACAAGAATGACCTACCAATTTCATCGTCGCGTCGATCTATCTGTTAGTTTTCAGGCGAAAGCAAAACAGATCTCGTTTCACTCAGGACAGTTTATCTACTGGCAAACTGCAGGAGGACACAGACTGTTCTGCTGATGCCGGAAAGGTCATTTATAGCCAGCGAAGCTTATGGGTACGTTGTGGGTCCCGTGTTGTGGGTACCACCAGAGGGCATGCAGATGACGGTAACCAGTTGCCCCCAAAAAAGAAAAAAAAATAAGACGTGAATTCCGTCCATAGATTTGTTCGGAATCTGAAAAATGTGGCCATTTAGCGTCAGTCGTATTATGAGACCATATTCTCTCATTTTCTCCTCGATAAGGCTTGATTATTAGATAATGAGGGATTAGAATATCTTGGGAGAATGAGGTTGTAACGTAGGGGTAACTAACGCCACTTATCGAGTTGCAACGTATTCAATTCTGTTGTTCGGGAATATTGTCCATAGGTTTGTTCCAGATCGGAAAAATTTGGCCGCATAGCTTGTCAATGACTATATTAGATCATTTTCTTCGTCGGTAAATCTTTATCAGAGGATAATGAGGGAAAGAATAACTTGGAGACGCAAGTTGCACATAGGGGTAACGTATATACCACTTCGTGAATTGCGGCGCATTCAGTTTTGTTGTTGTTTTCTTGTTATTCATTTTTTTTTTGCTCGGGAAGACCAGCGGCGCAGTAAGGCAGTCTCTCTCCCCTTGAGGAATTCCCCGGGGAATTCATTGCTTTCCGGTTTCCAGATTTGCTATGGGAAGGAGGAAGAAGACGACGCTGGGTAGGGGGAGGGGAGGGCGAGGAGGGGGACAGGGAGGAGAAGAAGGGTGAGGGAGATAAACATCCCAATAACAATAGTAACAACAAATTGGGCAATTTTCTCTTGGCAGGTGACGTAGATAGCTTTTGTATGTGTTGTGTTTTTGTTGAAGTGCGATGTTTTTCGTTAATCGTTTTGCAATCCGTAAGAACATTACAATTATATATACAAGACTGCATATACATATGTATGGGCGTGCTTTGTGTTCTTCAAGAGTATACATAGTATTTACATAGTCATGCGCATGTGTACCCATGATATATAATATATATATATATATATATATGCTATATATATAATATAATATATATATATATATGATATATAATATAATAATATATATATTATATATAATATATATATAATATATATATATATATATATTATATAATATATATATATATATATATATATATATAACATATGAAATTGTAATAGCCACAATGCCCTCTTAACTCCTCAGATTCTTTGCTCTATTTTGGATACGCTTCTCACTGCAAAGCCTTGATCTCCAACTTTAAAGAAATTTGAAGAAATCATGATGTCCTCGTGGGCAAGTCGGGAAGGTCATCTCGTCGTGATTATGGTATCGTGGGTTCGTTTCCCACTACTAGACATCATGATTTCTTCAAATTTCTTTGAAGTTGGTGCTCAAGACTTTGTAGTGTAAAGCGTATCCAAAATAGAGCAAAGAAGTTAAGAAGTTAAGAGGGCATTGTGGCTATTACAATTTTATATGTATCTGGTAAAATTGGCCAGTAAATTCTACATATATAAATACATATACATAGATATGTATGTATAATATACGTATGGGCAGATCCCCCACACCTGAAAGCATTGGTAATTAAATTAAAGAAGGAAATAAAAACACGAATTATTACCGAGACCTTACAGACCTTACATCTTGTTCGGGTTGCCCCAGGTCCCTCAGTGTGAGGCACCTCTAATGTCTACCAGAGAGTTGATAGTACATCTGCCGGTATATTTTGCATCTTCCAATCTTGGATGGTCTGAGATGCAGCTTAGATATTTGTCGAGCTTATTCTTAAACACATCTATGCTCACTCCTGATATATTCCTCAGATGAGCTTGCAACGCATTGAATAGACGCTGCATTATCGATGCTGGTGCGTAGTGGATTAATGTCCTGTGTGCTTTCCTTATTTTTCCTGGTATAGTTTTGGGCACTATTAATCTACCTCTGCTTGCTCTTTCTGATATTTTTAGCTCCATGATGTTTTCAGCTATTCCTTCTAAATGTTTCCATGCCTGAATTATCATGTAGCGTTCTCTTCTCCTCTCTAGACTATTTAATTTTAAGGATTGTAGTCTTTCCCAGTAGTCAAGATCCTTAACTTCTTCTATTCTAGCTGTAAAGGACCTTTGTACACTCTCTATTTGTGCAATATCCTTTTGATAGTGTGGGTATACCATATCATATTGCAATATTCAAGTGGACTACGAACATATGTTTTATAAAGCATAATCATGTGTTCAGCTTTTCTTGTTTTGAAGTGCCGTAACAACATTCCCATTTTTGCTTTACATTTTGCCAATAGAATTGCTATTTGATCATTGCATAACATGTTCCTATTCATCATCACACCAAGGTCTTTAACTGCTTCCTTATTTGTGATTGTCTCATTATTAGGTCCCCTATATGCATATAGCTTTCCTTCTCTGTTTCCATAATTTATTGATTCAAATTTATCAGAGTTAAATACCATCCTATTTACGTCTGCCCAATCATATACTTTGTTAAGGTCTCTTTGTAGCGTGTTCCTATCTTCATCACAAGTAATTTCTCTACTTATTCTTGTGTCATCGGCGAAACTACTCACTACCAAGTCCTTAACTTTGCTGTCTATGTCTGGAATCATAATAACAAACAGTAACGCAGCTAACACCGTACCTTGTGGCACACTGGATATTACCTTAGCTTCATCCGATTTCTCATCGTTTGCAATAACTATCTGTTTTCTGTTGTGTAAAAATTCTTTTAACCATCTTCCTACTTTATCCACTATATTATGTTTACTAATTTTCTTCGCTAATATATTATGGTCTACCTTGTCAAAAGCTTTTGCAAAGTCTAGATAAACCACATCTGTTTCATTTCCGCATTTCATATTTTTGTATATGTTCTCACGGTGGACTAACAATTGGGTTTGTGTACTTTTTCCGGGTACGAAACCATGTTGTCCTATATTAAACAAATTATTTTTTTATTAAATGTTTCATAATATTTTTCTTCATTACCCATTCATACACTTTCATAATATGTGATGTTAGACTCACAGGCCTATAATTACTTGCCTCTAGTCTTGACCCACTTTTGAAAGTAGGGGTAATATATGCTAATTTGTGCTCATCATAAATCTTGCCTGTATCTACACTTTGTCTTAATAATATTGCAAGTGGCTTTGCGATAGAATGAACTACTTTCTTTAACAAAATAGCAGGGACACCATCAGGCCCTGCAGCAGCTCCATTTTTAATTTCATTAATAGCCTACAGAATATCAGCTTCATTAATATCTATGTCTGCTAAATATTCACTATTTTCGTCCCTTACTTCTATATCAGTATCTTCATTATCAATTCTAGGGGTGATTTCTCTCTTATATCTTTCTGGCAATATGTTGCATATTTCCTTTTTTTCATTCGTTAATCTCCCTTCAATTCTTAGAGGCCCTATGTCTATTCTTCTTTTATTCATCTTTTTTGCATACGAGTATAATAGTTTGGGGTTTTGCTTGATATTTACTAGGGTTTTTTCTTTCAAGTCCCTTTTATCATTTTCTTTTGATTGTATAATCTTTTGTTCTGCATTTTCTATCTTACTTTTTAGTTCTATAGCTTTCCATGCATTTTTTTCTTTTGCAAGACCTTTTTTCCACTTTCTGATTTTCTGGAACAAGATCCTTCTGTCTCTTGGTATGCATGACTGATGTTTTCTTTTCTTCTTCGGTATATATTTATCCACTATTGTCTCTAATATTTTATATAATATCTCCGTATTTACCTTTATATCATCACTTACGAAAATGTTATCCCAATCTTTGTTTAATTAATTCTTCATTTATTTCTGACCATTTTATATTTTTACTGTAGAAGTTGTATTTTCCATATCCTTCCCACTTTTTCATTTCTTGCTTATCTTTGGAATGGTCTGTTAATTCTATGACATTATGGTCTGAAATACTCGCTTTATAAACTATTATTTCTTTAACATAATTCACCTCGTTCACAAATACTAGGTCTAAAGTATTTTCCTTTCTTGTTGGCAGGTGATTTATTTGTTGAATGTTGTATTCTAGTAGCATATCTAATAGCTTTTCGAATTGCCTCTCATCTTCTGCACTACTATTACTCTCTTTTTTATATGCATAAATACAACCACAATCTCCTATTTGTTCTTTCCAGTCTACAGTCTACGAAAGGAAAGTTAGTCTCCGGATAGGAGAATAATCCAGTCCTTGTGATTTCTACATATATCATCCAATTTTTCTATTATTATGTCAAACTCTTTAGTATTAGGGGGTCTATATATTACTGTGTTCATTAATTTTTCAGATTCAAATTCTACCGCTATTAGTTCACATTCTGAGTTACCATATTTCTCATATATTTTTCCTTGTTTTTTGTCTTTCCCATATATTGAGGTTCCCCCTTGATTCCTATTTTTTCTATATGATCTATAAGTTTGGAACCCTTTTATTTGATCGTCATTCCTAGTCTCTTGGGAATACCAGGTTTCACTTATATTCATTATATCTATTTTCTTTTCAACTTGGGTTAGTTCTTCTAAGTACTCTATTTTTCTTTTTGAGTTACTCGGAATTAAACCCTGCGCATTCATCACTATGATGGTTTGCGTGTTTTCTCCTTCATTTAATATGGGTAATGATAAGGATTTTCCCTTGTCCCTTTCCTGTTCTGGTATTTTGTTCTTTTCTTCATTTCCAGAAATTCTGACATTAAAAAATCCAACTTTTCCATAATATTTGATCTTCCTTCATCATAATTATTCAATTTGTGTCTGAATCTGCAATTTTCTCCATATCTGCAATATCCTCTTGCATCATAAATACAGATAATTATTCAATTTGTGTCTGAATCTGCAATTTTCTCCATATCTGCAATATCCTCTTGCATCATAAATACAGTATTTATCTCATGAGCTGTATCTTTGAGCTGATGCTTGGAAATTCTTTGCTGACACACCATATCGTGGTGATGGCTTGTTTTTTTCCTTCACCTCATATTCTTTGTTCTTCTCTTTATTTGTTTCTTTCTTATTTTGGATTTTATTATTTGATTGATTATTTAATTGATTTTGATTCATGGCTAAAGGGTGCATATATTTACATTTTTTGTTGAACTTACATCCTTTTCCGTCTTTTAGGTTTTTGCAATGGATGGAGAAGGAGAGATGGAGAGAGAGAGAGAGAGAGAGAGAGAGAGAGAGAGGAGAGAGAGAGAGGAGAGAGAGAGAGAGAGAGAGAAACGCACACAAACATATATATATGATATATATCTATATATATATATATATATATATATATATATATATATTCTCTCTCTCTCTCTCTCTCTCTCTCTCTCTCTCTCTCTCTCTCTTCTCTCTCTCTCAGCCTTAAAACACAATTGTTTTCCTCTCTCGAGAGCTCCCTAAGTATACCAAACACCTGGGAGCAAAAATATTGCAAACTATTCTTTCTGAGTTTTCAAAATTTGGATTAGTGTTTGAATACATAGTTTATGGGGTCTTTTTACTTTGTAAAGATATTGTGTATATATCCATTTGTGTTAGTGTATACAAGGTATGGATGAGTGATTTAAACTCACTATTTTGTATTGTTTTACTTTTGTATTATCAATCATTTTATTGAAGAAAGAAATCCTCAGTCATGTACGGGTACAAATATATTTAACAGTTTTTAAAAATGTATGTACACATACATAACTTTATTTGTTTTGTATTGGTTTTATTTTTGTATTATCAATCATTTTATATGAGAAAGAAATCCTCAATTATGAATGGGTACAAATAAATTCAAGAGCTTTTAAAAATGTATGTACCCATACATAACTGGATTTGTTTCTCCATTTCCAGACTTATGCTACAAAAAATATTTTTGTAATAATTTTATTATGGATTCATTGATAATGTTTATGAGAAAAAAGGACATCCATTCCTTAATCGCTAAGCTGTTTTGGATGTCACTTGGTATATCTAAAAGGGAATGATAAAGACCTGGTTTTTTACAATGAGATATCGTTTGTCGTATGGAAAATGCCTAGATTCAAAGTATAATAATTTGTTTTAATTGAATACATTTTTTCAGTAAGCTATAGAGACGAATGGAGATTGGTCTGATATTGTTACAGGTTACATCTGTATGGGAACTGGTCTGATATTGTATAGGTATTACTTAAGGGTCTTTGCAACATCCCTTTGGTCCCTAGCTGCAACCCCTTTTATTCCTTTTACTGTAACTCTGTTCAGTTCTCTTTCTTCCGTCTTACTTTCCACCCTTTCCTAACAGTTGTTTCATAGTGCAACTGAGATTTTCCTCCTTTTCAGCACTGAATAACCCCGTAGATCCTAGTGCTTGGCCTTTGGCCTAGATTGTTTTTATTCCATTCCATTTCATTTAAAGTTATCATAAAAAATACAATGGAATGAACTAAGGTTAAGGCTAAGTTACCGTAAGAACCTTTGCAGAATAAGGAGAGAAACTCATCTGGATTCCTAAGAGCCTCAATATAGTTTCAGAGTTCTTGAAATAAATAGAAAATTGTGAGTTACAGCTTAGGATGACATATAGTAAGAAATTACGACCATTTTGTTTGATACAAAACATTAAAATGCCACATATATATATTGAGGATTTCAGCTTAATCTTGCTGCCCAACTTCTAACTTTTACTTCTCAGTCCACCTGTTCCCCAGTTCGATTTTCTTCCAGTTCCACCCTAGATCCTTGTACTTCATCTACTTTATTTTCTGAATCTATCTTGCTGTCCAACTACTCCAACTCCCTCTTTTCACTGTCTTAAGCTTTGACCGGTCACTGCTTGACCCCACTGCTCGGCTTGATAGCCTAAATTTCATGAAATCAATCAATTTTCTCCTTTATGTATGATGAAGTCTTATCCTCAGAACATCAAGTCACACATTGAGCTTGTGACTCATTCCATTTGGAAATAATCGACTCTATTTCCTATTTTGTGGATATAATTTCCAATATATCCATTTGTGCTCCTGACGTTTAGTTGTTGGTATTTTGAAGAAGACATTCAAAGGGATTCTAAAAGTTTATTTCACATTTTTCACAAACATGATCTGGTGTATAAAAATATATACAAAGCAAAAGGGTAGTTTTTTGGTTGTATCATTAAATGTTCAGGTATAAATTACTCATTTTTGGTCATGTTTAACTTTCTAATTGGCTTAGCCGAAAAATCCACCATGATGGTGGTGGTGATGCCCATGTCCATGTCCAAATCCTCCGCCAAATCCAGGCCGGAATCCCCCACCAAATCCGCCAAATCCAGGCCGGAATCCTCCACCGAATCCGTGGCCAAATCCTCCACCACCAAATCCTCCACCACCAAATCCTCCGCCAAAACCTCCAAGACCTCCAAGACCTCCAAGACCTCCGAAGAATCTTTGTTGGGGATTGGCATCAGGGGTGGCATCTGGTGTTGGGTCAGGGAAGGCCATGGCCACAGCCACGAGCAGGCTGAGAGCGAGTCCGCTGATAACCTGGAACGAAGGGAATGGGGTCTGTTTGAGCTGGGAATTTCTGAATGGAGTGTAAAACAATATACTGAAATGAAGAGTAAAAGTCTTAAGTTTAAGTTCAAAGGAAAGAGTCCAGAGTAAAGTCTTGAGTTTAAGTCCAATGGTTTGAGTACATAGTAATGTTTTGAGTTTTAAGTCCAAAGGCTAGAGTCCAGAGTAAAAGTCTAAGTTTTGAGTCCAAAGGATAGAGTCCAGAGTAAAGTCTTGAGTAGAAACCCAAAGGATAGAGTCCGGAGTTAAAGCTTAAGTTTAAGTCCAAAGGATGGAGTCCATAGTAAAGTCTTGAGTTTAAGTCCAAAGAATAGAGTCCATAGTAAAGTTTAAGTGCAAAGGATAGAGTCCAGAGTAAAGTCTTGAGTTTAAGTCCAAAGGATAGAGTCCATAGTGATATCTTGAGTTAAAGTCCAAAGGATAGAGTCCACTTGAGGGATAGAGTCCAGAGTAAAGTCTTGGGTTTAAGTCCAAAGGAGAGAGTCCAGAGTAAAGTCTTGGGTTTAAGTCCAAAGGATAGAGTCCAGAATAAAGTCTTGAGTTTAAGTCCAAAGGATAGAGTCCAGTCCAGTAAGTCTTGAGCTGAGGTCCAGAAGAAATAGTACCGTCCAGAGTAAAGTCTTGAGTTGAAACCTCAAAAGGATACAGTCCAGAATAAAGTCTTAAGTTTAAGTCTAAAGGATAGAGTCCAGAGTAAATTCTTGAGGTGAAGTCCAAAGGATAGAGTCCAGAGTAAAGTCTTGAGTTTAAGTCCAAAGGATAGAGTCCAGAGTAAAGTCTTGAGTTTAAGTCCAAAGGATAGAGTCCAGAATAAAGTCTTGAGTTTAAGTCCAAAGGATAGAGTCCAGAGTAAAGTCTTGAGCTGAGGTCCAAAGAATAGAGTCCAGAGTAAAGTCTTGAGTTGAAACCCATAGGATAGAGTCCAGAATAAAGTCTTAAGTTTAAGTCTAAAGGATAGAGTCCAGAGTAAATTCTTGAGGTGAAGTCCAAAGTAGATCGGAATCCAGAGTAAAGTCTTGAGTTTAAGTCCAAGGATAGAGTCCGAGTAAAGTCTTTGAGTTTAAGTCCAAGGATAGAGTCCAGAGTAAAGTCTTGAGTTTAAGTCCAAAGGATAGAGTCCAGAGTAAAGTCTTGAGTTGAAGTCCAAAGAATAGAGTCCAGAGTAAAAGTCTAAATTTTAAGTCCAAAGAATAGAGTCCAGAATAGTCTTAAGTTTAAGTCCAAAGAATAGAGTCCATAACCAAATGCCTCAAGCCTATTCGACACGTGGGAAGGTCGTACCATCAGTGCACCTCACGTGGTGCACTGTAGGCTTTACCAAAGAGCCCTTACCTGCACCCACTTCGTAGCCCTTTTATTTACCTCTATTCCTGCTTTACATTTTCCATGTGGCAATTTCTGACACAAAATCAGACCAGTGTGATAAGTTCAACAATTCAGTGAATGAACTTCCTAGCCTATTTAATGTTGGGCCAGTGGTTCCAGTAGTCTAGCCTTAAAATAGTTGTTCAATCAAGCAACTTCAAGGGAAACAAAAGTCTTCATCAGGCCATAGCTGTTGCCATCACCAGAGTTATGCTATTGTGAAAGGATAGCACACAATGTGGGCTATCATTTCATTCCCAGTTGCAAATTCCTGAGATGTATGGTAGCATTGCACCAGCCTGGTTTTATTTGCCATGCCCCTAGGTTAGGTTAGGTTAGGTTAGGTTAGGTTAGGTTAGAGTAGTATCCCTGATATTATTTTCAAGAAAATTCTATGGCTAGTTTGTAAGATATGGCGTCCCGCTTTTTTTCAGGGAAAATGGTTCCCGGTTCTGAAGATAGGGTATTTAAACCAGGAAATACAAGGGGAGGCTCGAAAATTCTGTATATTGTAGCAAATGGGGCACGGACGAGATGGAAAGTTTTAATCAATAGCTATGAAATCGTTACGCAGTTTGTAACATGTGACATCAAAATTGTTCTTGCCCTGATTAAGGGGGGACCTCAGTTTGATTTGGTCAGTGTATGCAGAATGATATATCATTCAAATCCGATTATATATTTTTATTTATAGATTTTTCTTATATTTGTATAAACTGTCATATGACTCATTTTTTCATAAATCGAGGCTAACACGAAGCAAATTTGTATAGTGTCGTGATGGACTCTTGATTATGAAATTCATAGGACTTAAGCGTGTTACGTTCTTTATTGTATACTCTGAGTGATACAGATTATATATATATATATATATATATATATATATATATATACACACACACATGTTTTATAATATATATAAGCGTATATATGTATACATATGAAAAAATATAATATATATATACATAAATATCCTTATTTATTTCTATATATATATATATATATATATATATATATATATATATATATATATATATATATATATATATATATATATATATATATATATATATATATATATATATATATATATATATATGATATATATATCTATATATATATATTATATATATGTCATATATGTTATATATATATATATATATATGTATATATATATATATATATATATATATATATATATATATATATATATATATATCCTATGTATATATATATATATATATATATATATATATATATATATATATGTGTGTGTGTGTGTGTGTGTGTGTGTGTGTGTGTGTATGTATTAATAATGATAACAATTAAAAAATCCTCATAGTAGCACGAGTCTTCAATTGGAGGAACAAATCCATAGTTATGTAAATGTACATATACTTAAATTTAAAACTTTAAGGATAGCTTTCGGGAATCTGATAACGGGACTGATAAGGATGGTTAGATAAGCTCACACACACACATCATATGTATAAAACAATCAATACAAAACAATCAATACATAGAACGAAATATACTTAAGAAAACGTATAATATATTTCAAATCAACTCACCATCTTCATGGCGTCTGGTTCTTGGGTAGATTTGACAAAGGAGAGAAGGCGCTCGCAGGAGTTGTTTCAGAGATGCTATAGCCTTTTAAAACCCCGGGATGGACTGAAGCATTCAGCGGCCTGGAAGATCATTTATACTTCGTGGGACACTGGAAGGGTATGCGTCTCTCGCCGGGACCTCCGGAGGGGGTGGCTAGACCCGTGTGAAGGTGACGACGACGTCGTCGGGGGAGAGGAGGTAGTCAGTTGCCAGATTTAGCGTGTATAGTATATATATGTAAAAAAAAAATGAAAAGCTGTTGGGCGTGTTGGTGATTCAAGAGCAGGAAGCAATGACGTACTTATCGATTACGATGTTTCTGAAACTTTCTCTCTCACTCTCGCTCTCTCACTCTCACTCTCGGTGGAACTTCAGCGAACGAGGTCATCATCTAGAGCGAGCAAAGGTCGAGGGAGATTCGCTCTTTAGCGAAATGTATTATTGAAATAAATTAATTTATTGAGCCAGCAACTGCTGAAAGGCGCTAGGCCTATAAGTCGCTCCACCCACAACCCCGCGCGGGAAGGTTAAGCTTCCAGAATTCCCTTACGCACCCAGCGTGGGGGCTTTGAGGGTTTGCGGGGGGGGGGGGGGGGGGGGGGGGGGGGGGGGGGGGGGGGGGGGGGGGGGGGGGGGGTAGTTAGCGGGAGGGAATATGACAGGGTGACAGGATTACCAAAGGAATTGTAAAGGGGTAAAACACTCATCATTTCTCTAATTCTTCAAAGCGCTGCGTAGCGCAAGATGAAAAGGTATGCAAAGTCCTCTCTCTCTCTCTCTTCTCTCTCTCTCTCTCTCGTCTCTCTCTCTTCTTGTTTGGAGCTTTGGGATATAGTATATTATATATATATATATATATATATATATATATATATATATATATATATATATATATATATATATTCTATACACACACACACACACACACACACACACACACACACACATATATATATATATATATATATATACGTACATACATATATATATATATATATATATATATATATATATATATATATTATATACTATTTTATTCTTATCCTAGATAATATCTTATATCTATCCTACCAGGTGCAACTTCTCGTTGTTGCCATTAAACGCTACCTTGAGGTGGGTGGGTAATCATCTATTTATGAAGGTGGTCTTAGCACAACCATATTTGTAAATCTCGATTTGTTTATCTCATACAACTGTATTTTTTTTAATATACGTAACTTATACAGTGTGTTCGAATTTTTGTCTTTTGGCTTTGTTTTGCTTATATTTAAAAAAATATTTAATATGAAAATGTATTTAAATATTTTTTGCCGGAAACTTTTCAAAAAAAAGGTGACTCAGCAATTTTCTGTTAAACTATTTTGAAAAGTTTGAATACTTGCACATGATGTTATCTATCATATCAATGAAATAATTTATTCTCTAGCTCAATAACAGGTCTTTTTTTTTAATTGCTGTATGCTTGCGAAAGGATGTAACTAAATTTTTTCTGTAGCAAGTAATTTTTAATACCAAGAATGTTGTATATTATTTATCGTATTATTTAAGTATATTTATTCTTTAGCACGTAAATGGGTCCTTTTTTCTTGCTGTATGCTTACGAAGTGATTTTATGCCAGTTTTGATTCTAACTTTTTCTGTAGCAAGTAATTTTTCAATGCCAAGAATGTTTTATCTTATTTATTGTATTATCTAAGTATATTTATTCTGTAGCACATAAAAGGTCTTTTTTTTTTTTAGTGCTGTATGCTTACGATATTACTTTGTTAGTTTTTCCTTAATTTTTTCTGTAGGAAGTAATTTTCTTAATACCAGAACTTGTTTATTTTTATTGTATTTAATTATATTTATTCTGTAGCACACTGACAGGACTTTTTTTGTGGAGGGATAAATGGGTCATTTTTTTTTACATATTACTATATGCTTACAATAATTTGCGCTAGTTTTTCCATGATTTTTTTTTCTGTAGGAAGTAATGTTTTTCATACCGGCAATGTTCCACTTGTAGGAGGTTATACCAACACATTCGACCTTCTAATTCTTCTTTTTTATTTCAACATGAATTTTTTTGCAGACCTTGTTTGATTTTTTCAAGCACAAAAATGAACAAATGCAGGACACTCGTGTATATTTTTTGCCCCCCCCTTGCCTTTTTTTTTTGTTTTTTTTTTTTTTTATTTAGAAGAGGTTTTTTTTTCCTCATCTTATTTTCAGAGGTTTCAGCCTCAGCTGTACAAAGAGGGCAGCTCTGTCTCCACACGCTGCCTCCAATAGCTATATATCTCTCTAATATTTAGTATTTATTACCCGCCCTCTTTTTAACTTTTAAAGTCACCTGCGTCTTCTACATTATTTACTTCCTTATTCTCCCGAGGAACCACAAAGTCACGCTCCTGGTGTCACGAAATCTGTATTACTTCTATTTCAGAATCGTGGAACGGTCTTGAAGGCATCATCGTCCTCAGCACTGCCACGAAATCTGTTCCACTCTTAACCTCACACGGTGCACTGTTTGACTTCGACCGCTAGCTGCAACCCCTTTCGTGCCTTTTACTGTATCTCCTTTCATATTCCCTTTCTTCCATCTGATTTTCCTCAACCCTCTCCTAGCAATTGATTCGTAGTGCTACTGGGAGGTTTACCTGCTGTTACACCTTTCAGACATTTTACTGCCAGGTTCCGTTTCATCGCTGGATGACCTCATAGGTCCCAGTGCTTGGCCTCTGGTGTAAATTCTATATTCAATTCGATATTCAGTAAATGTTCCTCGCTGTCGAACTTCTCCGAAGCTCCAGTGGTCCGTTTATTCCTCCCCACCATTTCTCTCTCCTCTTCTCTCTCGTCTCGTCTCTCTCTTCTCTCGTCCTCCTCTCTCTCTCTCTCTCTCTCTTCTCTGATCTCCTTCTCTCCCTCTCTCTCCATCTCTCTCTTCTATATTATAGTATTAATATCTATATATATATATATATATAATGTAATGATATATATATAAATATATTCAGTTAAATGTGCGTTGCTGTCGAACTTCTCCAAAGCTCCAGTGGTCCTTTATTCCTCCCACCATTTCTCTCTCTCTCTCTCTCTCTCTCTCTCTCTCTCTCTCTCTCTCTCTCTCTCTCTCTCTCTCATATCAAGAATCATGGGACGAGTTCAAAAAGAACAAAACATAATATGAATTAATGATGAGACTCGGGAAGCCCACATCAGCTTATTCTTTTCTCTGTATTTGTCTGTACTTGCAATCAGGGTATTTTTTATTTTCATACGGCGCTTCAGCACAAAAGTCAAGATACCCTGGCGTTCGAGAGATCTTTTTAAAAGTCATGGAACGGGAAGGGCATGGTAATATGATGCCCCGAGGGTCGCTGCTGTGACGTGCCAGTGGAATTTGCAGTGGTAAACCCAGGCAAGTCTTAAAAAAAAAAAAAAACGAAAAAAAAAATAAAAATACAGTTAGTTGCTCTACTTTTTGGAGAACAGGAAATGATTGATATACGTATATCTTGAATGATTCCTTAATATTTCCAGACTCAAATGAGGTCGTGCTACATCTACTTTAAGC
>NC_061108.1:323554-326054 GCF_015104395.2 Macrobrachium nipponense
CAGGTTTGTACCCTTTTGTACCCGTTCCTCCTGTTTTGTTTCAGAATCCTGGCAAGATGCCCGGTACTAGCGCTCAGGTGAAGAAAGGTCCTGGTTCAGTGAACAGAGGTATTAGCACATTTACATGACTGGGGTAAAGGTGAAAATAAAAATATAGTTATGCATAGTGAGGGTATCCGGGGATGCGAATAGAAAAAAAGTGCATACAGATATATATATATATCATATATATATATATATATATATATATATATAGATATTATATATATATATATAAATATATATATACATATACATATATATATATATATATATATATATATATATATATATATATATATAATTATAGATATACAGATAGATATTTATGTGTATATTCCATATACCACATTAGATATAGTATTATTAAAGTATATATAGAGGATTATATACTATAATTATATACTATCTATATATATAATGTATATATAGATACAAAGATATGTGAGAGAGAGAGAGAGAGAGAGAGAGAATGTGGTTTGCAAGCACTGACTCGTTCGCCCCACGTTGCTTAACCTTTTTATGAAGGAAGGATGAGGATGACTTCAAGGGCGAAATCTTCAACAATAGAAAATTATGCTTTTGTTTCTCTTCAAGAAGATTGATGAACACCAGGAAAGGATCAAATAAAAAAAATAAAAAAAAAAGAATTAAAAAAATATAAAGGCTCTTTCAAATAGAATTTTAATACTGGTGAATAATGTCGAAATGGTTCTCAGCTTAAATACATAATGAACCTGAATATTATCATTGGTGTTGGTTGTTATGTGGCCTAACTTAATATGCCATGCCATAAGAATTGTTTGTTATGTCCTAACTTTTATACTTCTATTGGTGTTGTCCTAAACCTCTTTCTGCATTTCCCTTTACCTCCAGTTACTCCTTTCTAATGAACACCATAATATTCTTGGAAGCTTGAATTGCAACTCTAAGGCTTGTTCAATATGAATGGGGTTCATCTTCTGAAAATAATGACAATAATAATAATAATATTATTATTATTATTATTATTATTATTATTATTATTATTATTATTATTATTATTATTATTTATTATTATTATTATTATTATATTATTATTATTATAATAATAATAATAATAATAATAATAATAATAATAATAATAATAATAATAATAATAATAATAATAATAATAATAATAATAATAATAATAATAATACAATAGGTTATTTCAGCCTGTAAGTGAACTATAAACAGAAATACATACGCTGCATTTTGATATATTTACGTGATGTTTTTAATGTCCTTTTCGACAAATTAAATTACACGTTTATCATTTTCTAACAACAGCTGCTCCTTTGACTGTGGAATATATCCTTTCGTAAAGAAACAAGTCCACAAAAACAAAAGAAAACGTTTCCAAGCTACATGGATTCCTCTGCCAATATTGCTTGCGGTTTCCTGGCTTTTGGCAACAGTTTGGCATGTCTTGCTGGAAGTTCTCCAACAATGACTCAAGAGATACTCACTTCCTCCAACACTTATCAAAACCTCCTTTCAACCCATACTCATTCAAAGTGCTTTAATTTCCTCCAACACTTAATCAAAATACTTTCACTTCAATACTTATTCAAAGTGCTTTAATTCCTCCAACACTTAATCAAAATGCTTTCACGCCAATACTTATTCAAAGTGCTTTCATTCCTCCAACACTTACTGCAAGTACTTCACTCCTCAAACACTTATTCAAAGTGTTTTCACTCTTCAACACTTATTCAAGTGCTTTCACTCCTCAAAAAAACCCTACTTAAAGTGCTTCATTCCTCAAACACTTAAAAGTCCTTTTACGAAACATACTCCTACTTCGTTTGTATAGTAAATAACTGAATACGCAATGTATAAAAACTCTCTCTCTCTCTCTCTCTCTCTATCTCTCTCTTCTCTCTCTCTCTCTCTCTCTCTCTCTCTACTCCATACTTAATATGGAATGATGAGACGAATTTACCTTTTCAAACAAAATTAAAAAAAAAAGAAAGGCAATATAAGTTGGAGCATCCGGTTTTTTTCAGCCCAACTGCTGGTGGCCTTGAAACCAGGGTCAGAAAGCACTCGGGTACAAGAGAACCTATTATTCTATTAAAGATAAGTATATAGAGTAACTTCTAAGAATATATATATATATATATATATATATATATATATATATATATATATATATATATTTAGTATATATATATATATATATATATATATATATATATATATATATATCAAATATATATACACATATATATATATATATATATACACATATATGTATCTAATAAAAGGAGCCCATAAAACACCAAAATATAAAGAGGAAAATACTATATTTCAGAGACTGCTGTCTCCTCTTCAGGTAACTCATTCATATACCTGAAGAGGGAGACAGCAGTCTCTGAAATATAGTATTTTTTCTCTCTATTTTTGGTGTTTTCATGGGCTCCTTTTATTAGAAGGA
>NC_061108.1:331054-336054 GCF_015104395.2 Macrobrachium nipponense
TTTGAGGTGAGAGACGGCATAAACCTTTAAGCCTCTCCGCGGTGGTTGGTGGTATAGATTCCCCACTGACGTTCCTGGATTTTTAATGTACCTGCGTTCGCGCCCAAGTACAGGTAAATCTATTATCGGGAAAAAGAAAAAATTCCCCTTCGGTTAAGCATATATGAAAATATATTAATTCCGAGGTAGAGCGAATTAGATATTAAAGGACATTGTAGCTCGATATATGTATATGAAACACGGTAATGTGATATGACTTATATAATATATATATATATATATATATATATATATATATATATATATATATGTGCGTGTGTGTGTGTGTGTGTATGTACATTTATATATTATATATATATATATATATATATATATATATATATATATATATATATATATATATATATATATATACATATACTACAGCCTGTAAAGAACTTGTATAAACAAACAACAGGGATGGTAATATATATATATATATATATATATATATATATATATATATATATATATATATATATATATATATATATATATATATATATATATATATATATATATATATATATATATATATATATATATATATACACTACAGTCTGTAAAATGTTAAGTATAGCTTACTTTGACCAGACCACCGAGCTGATTAACAGCTCTCCTACAGCTTATTGTGGGATCCGAACCCCATTATATCGAGAAATGAATTTCTATCACCAAAAATACATTTCTCGTATTCCACGTTGGCTGCGCCGATAATCGAACTTAGGACCACCGGATTGGTAGCCGAGCACGAAAACCTCTCGTCCAACGAGGAACACTACAGCCTGTAAAGAACTTGCATAGACAGTAGAGTGGTTTCACCAAATTAGTGTCTACTAAGTCCTCATCTGTACTGTCTTATCAAATATATAAAGTATATATTTCAATTCACGTCAAGTATAGGTATTATTTCGTCTGAAGTTGAGAGGCGGAGTAAGTCTGATTAAAACAACCTGGATGTTCACAAGATTAAGTCTTTTCAAGGACATCAGATTTTTCATGAAAGAATGATTGCAAAAGCACCGAGCAATGGAAAAAAATTATAACCCGTCTATGCATAGTATTATGAAATGGCAGAAAGTCTCTATTACTTCTCAGTTTCGCTTTGAAAAAAAGAACGCATTTTGCTCACACTGACTTTCGGAATAAAACCAGTGAATTACTTCACTAGTTCAAAAATTATCTTGAAGTGTATTGCTTCACCTTGAAAATATTTTAGAATATGTGTAAAAATACACTATATAAGATAATTTCATATTTGATTTTATGCACAAATGCCTTTTAAGCAGGCCCCCAAGATATGACTGACATCCTGAAAAAACGAACTACCCTTCACCTGGTGACCATAATATCACACACAAGCCAACTGCGCATTATTGTTACCATTATTCAGAAGATGGACCCTATTCATATGGAACAAGCCCACCACAGGACCCCTCTGACTTGAAATTCAAGCTTTCAAAGAACAATGGTGCTCATAAGCAAGAAGTAACAGAAGGTAATGGGTTGATTTTGAATCTATTTATATAGATTTCTGGCCTTATGCCAAGCACTGGGGTAACTAAGGCCATTCAGCGCTGAAACGGAAATTGACAGAAAAGGATTGAAAGGTTACAGGAGGAAAACCTCGCGGTTGCATTATGAAACAATTGTTAGGAGAGAGGGTGGACAGTAAGATGGAAGAAAGAGAATATGAACGAGGTACAAGTAGAAGGAATGAAAGTAAGTTGCAGCTAGGGGCCGAAGGACGCTGCAAAGAAACCTTAAGGAATGCCTACATTGCACCCGAATGAGGTGCACTGACGGCACTACCTCTTTATGGGGCAGAAGGTAGTGGGAACTACAAAACAAAAAGAAGAGATCTGTCATTAGAAAAAATAAAAATAAATTAATAATTCCACAAATAAATAATTAAAAATATAACATAAGAAAAATTATTGAAATACGTAAATTGTAGAGTGATATAAAGGAAAAAAACATGTAAAGTTGCTATTAAACGTTGGAGACCCTCCGGAATTACGCAGAAACATCTCTGAATACTCTCTTGTCCCTCTGCAAAACGTCAAACCAACGACTGCACTGTCCCGTCTCATCAGACAGGAAACACATTAAGTTGCAGGACGATTGCAAGACGGCCATTCCTCCCGTACTGACTGCAATGTTGGCGAAACAAATCTAGTAGTTATCTACGGGTACAAATATATCTAAATATAAATCTGTACAGAGCGCTTTCGGGAATCTTGTTTGATCTCCCCCCCCCCCCTTTTTTTAAATATTAATATCCATACAAAATTGTGGACTTTTTCTCCATTTCAAGACTTGTACTACAATAAGTATTATTTTTTTTATTGCAATATTGTCTATCAAGAATTCCATAATCCAAACGTATTACGGAGGCATTATACAACGCAAAATATACTGCGTTGTATCCCGAGGATTTCGTTCGTGCTCGTTGCAAAGGCTGCAATTTCCCGGAATTATTGCAGGAACGTGTGAAAAAAAAATAAAAAGATGAACTGACAGCCGGTTCAGAGCAAATTCAGTTGGCAGTTATCAACGAGCCGATTCGATTTGTCTGATCGTCCAGCGAACCAGATGCTCACTGCTCAGTGAATCCCCGTCGAATCACTACAAAGATTCTACCTTTACGTTCATCAGAGTTCAAATCCCTTGCAGTTATCTTAACAGGTCTTCGTCAGGACCAGTGTTGTTGTCGTGAGGAAGTCACCACTGGCAACTCGAAGCATAACTCCGCTCAGGGTGAGTCGTACGGCCGCTTCCAGTGACTGGAATATTTAAGTGAAAGCAGGACATACCCTCTACGCATTCGATCTCCGGTTGCTTCCATACCAAGACAGTCAGCTCGACGTACAACTATGAATTTGGTAAGACGTCGGGTGAAGTGTTGCATTCTATACACTTGCTTTGATCCGTGATGGAAAAATACTTTGAAAAAACGTAATGCTTTATTCATTCATGGTTTGAATTTAATATTATCTCTAGCGAGAGTTTTGAAGTACATATGCCCTATTCAGAATGTACCCGAATCATTATATACAGTTATGATCATCATAACGAAAATAAATCCGAGTCAAATTCTGGAAAGCCTAAATGACGATTTTCTCAAATACCTGGAACAGCGAAATTACCTCTTATTAAAACCCTATAGAACCTTCCAGTCTCTTAAAAAAAAAACTCTAATATTCATTCCCATTCCAGATCTTGGTGACATAACTCTAATAAACATTCCCATTCCAGAGAGAGAACTCTAATATACATTCCCATTCCAGGTGAACATACAACCCGAACATTCTCCCATCCTCATCCAGACCATGGTGACATAAAAACTGATATGATTCCCATTCCAGGTGAACATACAACTCTAACATTCATCTCATTCCAGACAATGGTGACATTAAACTAATACGATTCCCATTCCAGGTGAACATGCAATCCTAACATTCATCCTCATTCCAGATCTTGGTGGCGTTGGCGCTCTGTTTTCTCCTGGGAGCAGCGACGACGCCTTTCCAGAGCCGGCCCGGTGGCTCTTGCCAGCCCCCCTTCCAGAACCTGTTCCGGACCCCGACCCGCACCGACGCAGGGGAGGCTTTGGCCGCGGCTTCGGCCTTGGGGGTTCGGTAGATTCGGGGGTTTCGGAAGGCGCGGGGCCGCTTCGGACGACGCAGAGGCCGCTTCGGGGCACGGCCTCTTCGGAGGCTTTGGTCTTGGCTTTGGTGGAGGCTTTGGTGGAGGCTTTGGTGGAGGCTACGGCGGCCATCATCACCATCATGGCGGTCATCACCACCATTTTGGATAATGCTAACTGTTTTTCCTAAAAATTCATTGTTCGTCACCATTTTCAGAGGGGGTTGTTAAGAGATTGTGTTCACCATCCAACAAGGTCATTAATCCTCTGGAGGTCATAAAGATATTGTGTTCATAATCCTCTGTAGGTCATAAAGATATTGTGTTCATAATCCTCTGGAGGCCATAAAGATATTGTGTTCATAATCCTCTGTAGGTCATTAAGATATTGTGTTCATAATCCTCTGGAGGCCATAAAGATATTGTGTTCATAATCCTCTTTAGGTCATAATGATATTGTGTTCATAATCCTCTGTAGGTCATAAAGATATTTGTGTTCATAATCCTCTGTAGGTCATAAAGATATAGTGCTCATAATCCTCTGGAAGTCATTAAGACATTGTGTACATTACCTAATGAGAGTCATTAATAGTTTGTATTCACTGCTCCATGAGTCATTAAGAATTTGTATCCACTCTCCAACAAGGGTCATTAATATATTGTGTTCAATAACGAGTGGGGGGTCATTGGGAGTCTGTATTCACTACCCAATGATTCGTTAAGAATTTGTATTCACCATCCAACAGGGGTTCTTAAGATACTGTATTCAATACCCAGTGGGGGTCATAAAGAGTTTGTATTTGCTATCTAATTGGGATCATTAAAATAGTGTGTTCAATACCCAATGGGGGTCATAAGAGCTTGTATTCAATTCTCAGTGAGGTTATTAACAATCTGGTTCACCACACAATACACCACCAACTAATAGGGGTTATTAAAAATCAGTATTGACAACACAACTTAGGGACCACTGAGTATATACTCCAACACCAAATGGGGGACATTAGGACCTAGTTTACCAGTTAACAGAGGTCACTAAGAGTCTGTACATCCAACGGTTACTATTACTGGTCACAAATTTAGCAAAATGTGACTTTTATTTATCTTCCTTTTTTTTTAAGTTTGGTCGCCCTGATGAAAATTTATTGCATCCAGACATCCTTTTCAACAAGAGCTTGAGAATTCAACTGATATCCTTCTATATTTTGATTACAGAAACCTAACTTTTATTCACATTTTAGCCCACCCCGGTAATGGTTGGGGCTTCACTATGTAATGCAAGAGATCTCATTTACTGCTATATTCTCCAGGAG
>NC_061108.1:338554-362110 GCF_015104395.2 Macrobrachium nipponense
GTGTGTGTGTGTTTGTGTGTGTATACAAATATGCATATGCCATATATACACACATGCATATATACTATATGTATGTATGAATGCATATATACAGTATATATACAAATGTATAATAATGTATACACATAATATATTATTTACCCCATCAGACCACTCTCGTGACACTGGCTCTCTGCCTCCTCCTTCTAGGATCCGATTTAGTGATTCCAGGACCTGGGTCCTCGGCCCTTGCCAGCCCGATGCCAGGTAGGGAGGGGGAGGTCGAGGAGGAGGAGGAAAAGGAGGTCGAGGAAGAGGAAAGGTCGAGAAAGGAGGCCTCGGGAGGCCAGGATTGGGGGGAAGCAGAGGCACAAGCTTAGGACACGGAGGTCGAGGAGCGTTCCAGGATCGTAGGAAAAAGGCTCCAATTTTGGCAATTTCTTGCCCTCCGGAGTCCCTGGTCCCGAAGACGATTGAGTCTCATCCGCTCTCCACTGGTGCTCAAGAAGACTCGTCAACACTCATCCCTGCTTCTATTAGTAGCCTCAAAGGACCTTCAACTAAATTATTTTTATTTTATTAAATAAAACTCATCCCTGCTTCTATTGGTAGCCAAGAAGGACCTTCAACTTACTATTTTTGATACTAAATAAAACAAGGCGTGATGAGACCTCCAGCTTACTCAGATCGCGGCTAAAATCGACGAAATTAAAATAAATATGCTATATTTCATTAGAAATAGCTGTTCTGTATTGTTTAGCATGCACACTATTTATTTTACATTTTCATTCGAATAAATAAATCATGACTATCTTACCATAGAATTCCTGTATCTTTACCTCAACGCGAAACACCTTTTCAGACCTTTTTAGGCTTTTCAATAGAGCTTTCCTACCCCCCAACAAGAACAACAGCAGCAAAAACAAGAACACGTAGTGAACACTTACTCACCGAGTAAGCGACGAATTTTCTCATTAACTTTTTTTTATTGGCCCTATACGAATGAAAAACCCTGTATTGTTGTCAACTCAAAATGAGTAAAATGAAAATGCAAGTCATGAAGGGTCTTCAACTTACTATTTTTGATACCAGATAAAATAATGTCGAATTTCTCATCATTAAGATTTTCTTATTATTCTAGTACGGATGAAACACCTGAATTGAGTAAAATTTAAATGAACTTTCCATTTTATTTAATTTTACTCATGGCAGAAAAATCTAGCATTATTATATGAAAGTGAATCGACAGAAGCAGCAGTGAGAGAGAGAGAGAGAGAGAGAGAGAGAGAGAGAGAGAGAGAGAGAGAGAGAGAGAGAGAGAGAGCAAAATAAAAAGACAAGTAATAATGAAAAACACCACTGCATGTCTGTCAGCATTAAGGATGCACTGACAACAGATGAGTAAAATATATTCAGTGTTTTCCAGAAATTGATTAGGATGGGTTTTTTACGTTTACATATCAAGAAATATATCTAAGTTATTTACGGAAAAATAATCAGAAATCAAACACGATTGACGCCAAAAACGGAGAACAATAGTTAACTTGAGGAAATGTAATGGTTAGTATGATAAATATAAAAAAAACACTGGAAGAACTGTATAAGGAGTTTTTTTACGATAACTTGAACACGTGTCAGAAAACAAACTTGTCACTGTTAGAGACATAAATGTTGGTTTAAGAGGAGATGCATTATATATATATATATATATATATATATATATATATATATATATATATATAATATATATATATATATAATGTATATATATATATATATATATATATATATATATATATATATATATATATATATATATATATATATACACACACACATATATATATAGATATATATAAGGGATCCTCACGTGAGAATGAAAGGATCTCTTATATACATACTTCATCCACGGGACCATTGTGGAATTACAAGACACACACACTTAAATATATATAATATATCATAGATATATATATATTATATATATATATATAATATATATATATATAGATAACACACACACAACACACACAAAACCAAACACACATATATATATATTATATAGATATATAATAGTATATATATATTATATATATATATAATAGAATATATATATAAACTTGCAAAATGAAATTTTCTACTTGGCCTTGGCAATATTATTCATTATCAACCATGACCATGCTGAATTTACAAAGTTGTATACATCTGATATGGTTAAGAATCAATTACTGGTTACGAATCAAGTTCAATAGTCTATGCATATGGATGAGCACACTTAAAAAGTACGTTAAAAAAAATTCCCAGCTACAGAAAAATAAATAAATAATGCATTTTCAAACGAAAAAGGACACAGAACACATCATAAACAATACACAGACTCCTGCCTCAGACCTCACACTTTCATCAGAAACCCTCACACCATTATGAAAAGGACAGTGGCTCAATCTACAACGTAAATTAAGCACTCGACATGCTGTGAAGAGAACACGGCTCACTCACACCTGACATTTGTTTACGTCACGGGTGGATTCGTTCTTACGTATAAATTGAGATCTCTCGGACCTTCTACTCCAGGTGAGCCGAAACGAGTTCAGTCTGGTAGCGAACGTCGAAGCGGAATGTGACTTCAGGTTTCTGGCTGTTGACAGAAGACGGCAGTTAGTTACCTTACTGATTGAGGGGAATAAACAAAAGCGAAGCTGCAATGCATTACTACCCTAATGCTATTCTCATTGCATTTTTAATACATTTTTTATCTATTCTTTAATTTATCAATTTCATTTTCTTTTTATTAGTGACATACATCTCTTCTTTCTGTGTTTCCCTTGACCTTCTGTTACTTCTTAATGAACACCTTAATATTCTTGGTAGCTTGAATTACAAGTTAGTGGCCCCTGTGGTGGGACCTTCCATACGAACAGGGTTCATCTTCTGAATAATAATAATAATAATAATAATAATAATAATAATAATAATAATAATAATAATAATAATAATAATATTCGGAAGGAGACCCTCTCGTAGACAGTTTTGTTATATTAATTTTGTAGAGAGTCTTCTCTATTTTTCTGATGAAGGCTTTCTCGTTGTAGCTTAGACTGGCGAGCAACGCACCAAAGGGCATGGTAAAATTCGGTTGAGTCATTTTGGTTTTTATTGCTTATACAATTCTCTCTCTCTCTCTCTCTCTCTCTCTCTCTCTCTATATATATATATATATATATATATATATATAGATATATATATATATATATATATATATATATATATATATAAATATAAAATATAAATAAATATATATATATATATATATATATATATATATATCACTCCAAGTCGACGTTTCGTCCTGATCCACTGGACATTATCCAGCGATGACTTATTAGGGACTGAATTCCAGTGGTTGTTGTTTTTGATTAAGCTGACCTTGTCTCAGCACGGGCTCGTGCTCACCAAGCACCCCGTAAGGTTTCCAGTGGCGAGTTCTTCTCCGTTATATCATGAAGTTGCGGGCTCTCGAGTATGGTTTGGAGAACTCTCCGGAAGGTCGAGTTTACATTGGTTCCTGGGAAGGTGACTCATACGGCGAGCATTTCGAGTCTTGTGGACCTTCTTCAGGCGGGGAATATCACTGGGAGCCTCTTGATTGCCTTCTACCCGAGTGACGTCAACCCTTCAACCTCTTCTTCTGCTAGCAGAGGCTGTTACGGACAGGGGGTCAGACTCGAGTGGTATTTACACCAAAGAGATGAAAGAAGCAGCCGCAGATCTGAAAAGAGAAGAAACATCATCCCGTAAGACGTGCAGAGGACAGCTACATTCGTGCTTATCAGTACCTCGGATTACTCAACGTCATCTTGTCTGATGTCTCCAAGTTCGAGAGACTTGTGAGGAACCCGACGGAGACTCCAACACGATGCCAACTGGGTCATCACAGCCATGAATGCCGCTATGAATGCCACACACCTCCCGCCCATCCAAGGTGACTACTGCCACGGCTACCTATACGGGAACGTGAAGACCCATAAGGAAGGCAACCCTCTACGCCCGATCATCACCCAAACGCCCGGCCAAACTTATGCCCTGACCAAACGCTTTAATAAAATTCTTACTCAATATATCCCCTCCAGGTACTGCCTCACCTCATTGGTGGAATTATTGGAGAAGATCCGCGACTCCTCCAGTGTGGGAAGCATGGCGTCCTTAGACGTTGAGTCCCTATTCACCAATGTCCCAGTCAACGAGACGATGGGGATCATCAGGAGGCGGGGATATAGAAATTCAGATATGAGACCCCTGAAACATCCTAGAAGATTTGTTAAGAACCCAGCTGATATCTGTACGAAGTGAGGCCCTTTCACCACCCACCGAGGACAGATGTACCACCAAAATGACGGCGTAGCGATGGTGTCCCCCTTAGGAGTCCTCTTTGTTAAATTCTACATGGGAGAAGTGGAAGAAAGGATCTTCTCTCAACATATATGTCCCCGCACATAAGGACGCTTATCGATGACATCTTCGTGCAAGCCGACTCCGAGGATGAGGTAGAAGCCCTTCGACAGCAGTTCCTGCGTCACAGCTCACTCAACTTCACGATCAGCTCCCCTTCCTCGACGGTCCTTGTCACAAAGATGAATCAGAAGTTAACGACAACAGTCTACACAAAAGCTACGAACATTGGACTTTGTCTAACGGAGATAGCGAGTGTCCTGCGCGGTTCAAGACCACCACCGTCAGAGCCTTTTCAGGATGGGCCTTCTCATACTGTTCAACGTGGCAGGACACAGACACACACCTTAAACTTGACCGAGCATCCCAGATGCTGATTAATAATGAGTACCTTGAATAAACTCATAAACTGAGAAACACGAGCCGCCCTTGACAATTGGTATATGACAGAGTAAGAGAGAAGGAGTCATTCCACCCCCGGAGGATATAAAACTTTTCTACAAAGCCATCAAGAAAATAACAGAGGAACACACTCCGCCCTATGGAGGAAGGAAAGAGAGTGTCCCTCATTATTTACTACAAGAATCGGCGTACGTAGGACCTCCTTGATGAAGAACAACCCCTCCCCACCCAGTAGAGACCCCTAAAGCAGGTCCAACGTGTCTTACTGATACGTATGCCCTGCCGAAGGATGCCCTGGGGAGTTTACATCGGGCATGATTACGATGCCTGTCAAAAAGGATCTCCTCCCATGCCAGGAGGGGGGCGCCATTAGGCAGCACGCCCTTGGAGTGCACCAGAAAGTCATCACGAGAGACGACATCATCAGGAAATGTCAATATCACCAGCAGAGCCCTGATCCACGACATCTGTGCCTCCTAGAAGCGCTGCTTATTCTGAGCAAAAGCCTCTCTAATACCACTCAAGAAGCGTTCCTGATACCGACATGTATGAGGAGGACCACGCCCCTCCCCCCAAACAAAAATACCAGCGCGCATGAAACAAACAACACGGACGTGAAGCACATTATGAGAATAATACCAAGGTGACGTCACTCAGGTAGATGCCAATCAAGAGGCTCCCAGTGAGATTCCCCACCTGAGAGGTCCACAAGACTCGAAAATGTTCACTGTATGAGTCACCTTCCCAGAAATCAATGAAAACTAGACCTGCCGGAGAGGTTCTTCCAGACCGTACTCGAGAGCCCGCAACATCATGATATAAGAGAAAGGACTCGCCACTGGAACCTTACGGGCTACTCGGTGAGCAAGAGACCGTGCTGAGACAATGTCAGCTTAATCAAAACAACAACCACTGGAATTCAATCCCTCAGCAAGTCATCGCTGGATAATGTCCCGTGGATCGGCAGGACGAAACGTTGCGTTGGAGAGAGAGAGAGAGAGAGAGAGAGAGAGAGAGAGAGAGAGGAGAGAGAGAGAGAGAGAGAGAGAGAGAGAGAATTGTATAAGCAATAATAAACCAAAATGACTCAACCGAATTTTGCCATGCCCCTTTGGTGCGTTGCTCGCCCCAGTCTAAGGAACAACGAGAAAGCCTTCATCAGAAAAATAGAAGACTCTCTATAAATTAATAGTGCTGAAATGCAACCATTTTTTACAATATAATAATAATAATAATAATAATAATAATAATAATAATAATAATAAAAATAATATAATAATAATAAAACTTGTCACTTTAGTGCTAATCGAGAGAGGACTTAATTGTCTTGTGAAGGACATCTGATTTTTATCTGATCCTGGACTGTCGACTGAATACAGTAATTAGTTATACAGCTGATTAAGGGAAAAACCACAAAAAATAGCAACAGAAGCCAAAATAAAAGACCCTTGAAGATAATCGCCTCCTTTTTAGTAACATCCAACGAGGGAGGAATTAGATGAACTGTCAATGACCACGAGAAGAATCTTAGTAAACATTGGGCGTTGATGTGCATCGTTACAAGACACCCTAAGTGGCACGTCTAAATCAATGCATGTAGATGAGGTTGCTGATAAACACATGGAAACAGTTTGCAAATTACTACGGTACAAGACACCATAAGTGCACGTCTAAATCAATGCATGTAGATGAGGTTGTTGATAAACACATGGAAACAGTTTGCAAATTACCACGCTACAAAAGCAAAAATAATCCAACGCATTATTTAAGAGATACCAAATGCATTATCATCATTTTATGGGGGGGGGGGTGGCTAATACAGTCCTCCAATTATATTGGGTGGTATTCATAGTGTGGGGTTCCGGGTTGCATCCTGCCTCCTTAGGAGTCCATCACTTTTCTTACTATGTGTGCCATTTCTAGGATCACACTCTTCTGCATGAGTCCTGGAGCTACTTCGGCCTCTAATTTTTCTAGATTCCTTTTCAAGGATCTTGGGATCGTACCTAGTGCTCCTATGATTACGGGTACAATTTCCACTGGCATATCCCATATCCTTCTTATTTCTATTTTCAGATCTTGATACTTATCCATTTTTCCCTCTCTTTCTCTTCAACTCTGGTGTCCCATGGTATTGCGGATGACAATAAGCCTGGAATAGCATGATTATTAATATTATTATTATTATTATTATTATTATTATTATTATTATTATTATTATTATTATTATTATTATTATTATTATTATTCTGTTAAAGAGAATGGCAGAATATTATTTTTTTTGTCTTACAATCTGGTTCTCTGCTCAGCGATGTTTCTGGGTAATTGGGAATTTCTGAAAATAATTCTTTAAAAAAAAAAAAATCCCAATACGAATATTGGCCAGTTATTCAGAAACATCGTTGAGCCTGAGAAGCGGATTGTAAGAAATAGAAAAAATAATATATACAATAAACTCGCTTAACTCTGCCATTCTCTTTAACAGAATTGCCTAAGAGGATCTTTACCAATATATATATATATATATATATATATATATATATATATATATATATATATATATATATATATATATATTTTTTTTTTTTTTTTTTTTTTTTTTTTTTTTTTTTTTTTTTTTTTTTTTCCTCTATCACAGTCCTCTAATTCGACTGGGTGGATATTTATAGTGTGGGGTTCCGGGTTGCATCCTGCCTCTTGGGGAGTCCCATCACTTTTCTTACTATGTGTGCCGTTTCTATGATCACACTCTTCTGCATGAGGCCGGAGCTACTTCAGCCTCTAGATTTTCTAGATTCCTTTTCAAGGATCTTGGGATCGTGCCTAGTGTTCCTATGATTATGGGTACGATTTCCACTGGCATATCCCATAATCCTTCTTATTTCTATTTTCAGGTCTTGATACTTATCCATTTTTTCCCTCTCTTTCTCTTCAACTCGGTGTCCCATGGTATTGCGACATCAATGAGTGATACTTTCTTCTTGACTTTGTCAATCAACGTCACGTCTTGTCTGTTTTGCACGTATCACCCTATCCGTCCTGATACCATAGTCCCAGAGGATCTTTGCGTGATCGTTTTCTATCACTCCCTCAGGTTGGTGCTCGTACTACTTATTACTGCAAGGTAACTGATGTTTCTTGCACAGGCTCCAGTGGAGGGCTTTTGCCACTGAATCATGCCTCTTTTTGTACTGGTTTCTGTGCAAGTGCTGGGTTCATTCGCTTGCTATGTGGTTTATGGTTTCATTTTTCGTATTGCACTTCCTACATATGGGAGAGATGTTATTTCCATCTATCGTTCTTTGAACATATCTGGTTCTTAGGCCTGATCTTGTGCCGCTGTTATCATTATTCCTTCAGTTTCCTTCTTTAGCTCTCCCCTCTGTAGCCATTGCCATGTGTCATCGCTGGCTAGTACTTTAGTATGTCTCATGTATTGTCTGTGCATTGGTCTGTTGTGCCAGTCCTCTGTTCTGTCTGTCATTCTCCTGTCTCTGTATATTTCTGGGTCTTCGTCTACTTTTATTAGTCCTTCTTCCCAATCACTCTTTAGCCACTCGTCTTCACTGGTTTTCAGATATTGCCCCAGTGCTCTGTTCTCGGTGTTGACGCAGTCCTCTATACTTAGTTAGTCCTCTCCCTCCTTTCTTTCGTGTTTATGTACAGTCCTGTCCGTATTTGCTCTTGGGTGTAGTGCTTTGTGTATTGTCATATGTTTCCTGGTTGTCTGATCTATGCTGCGGAGTTCTGCCTTCGTCCATTCCACTATTCCTGCGCTGTATCTGATTACTGGCACTGCCCATGTGTTTATGGCTTTTATCATATTTTCTCCATTGAGTTTTGACTTGAGTATCGCCTTGAGTCTCTGCATATATTCTTTCCTGATGTGGTCCTTCATCTCTTGGTGTTTTATATCCCCTCCTTCCATTATTCCCAGGTATTTGTATCCTGTCTCATATATGTGTTTGATGTTGCTCCCATCTGGTAGCTTTATCCCTTCAGTTCTCGTTACTTTGCCTTTTTGCATGTTGCTAAGGCGCATTTTCTATTCCAAACTCCATCCTGATGTCCCCAGATACAATCCTTACAGTCTGGATTAGGGTATCTATTTCCTTGATGCTCTTACCATACAGCTTGATGTCGTCCATGAACATCAGATGGTTGATTCTGTTGCCTCTTTTTCTTGAGTTGGTACCCCGGAATCCATCTTCTGTAGTACTTTTGTCTGGGAATCATGGCTACTACGAAGAGTAGTGGGGACAGTGAGTCTCCTGGAAGATCCCTCTCCTGATATTAACTTCTGCTAGTCTTATTCCAGAGCTTGTAAGTATTATATTCCAGTTGCGCATTGTATTTTTGAGGAAGCTGATGGTGTTTTTCCTCTGCCCCATATATTTTCAGGCATTCTATTAGCCATGTGTGTGGTATCATGTGGAAGGCTTTCTTATAGTCTATCCATGCCATGCTTAAGTTGGTTTTCCTTCTTCTACTGTTCTTCATTACCATTTTGTCTATCAGGAGCTGGTCTTTTGTGGCCCCTACACTTCCTTCCTGCAGCCTTTCTGTTGGTGGGAGGATGGTGGTTTGTCTCCTCTAGGTAATTGTATAGCCTTTCACTGATGATATCTGTTAGTAACTTCCACATTATTGGTAGGCAGGTGATAGGCCTGTAGTTACTGGCTATATTTCCCTTACTCTTGTCTTTTTGTACTAAGGATGTTCTTCCTGTGGTCATCCATTTGGGTGCATGGTGATTTGAGATACAATGCTGGAGTTGTTCTGCTATTCGTGGGTGTAGGGCCTTGAAGTTTTTGAGCCAGTATCCATGGACTTCATCGGGACCTGGAGCTTTCCAGTTTGGCATTTTCTTTAGTTGGTGTCTGACTGTGTCTGTCGTGATCTCTGTGAATCTTTGTTTTATTCTCCCTGTTTCTTCTTCCTTGACTTCCTGGAGCCATGTTGCATGTTTGTTGTGTGATAACCGGATTACTCCATAATGTTTTCCCAGAGTCTCTTACTTTGTTCGGCTCAGGAATTTCTTTGGGTGGTTGTCTTCCCCTCATAGTTGGCTGTATGTCTTTTCTGGTTGGTCCGAATAGTTTGTTCTGTTGGTATCCCTTATTCCTGTCATGTACCGTTGGATCTTATGTGCTTTGGCCTTAAGCCTCTGTTTTACATCTTCTATTGTGTTTGTTTAGTCCCCTCTTCTTGTACTTTGTATTTCTCGTTGAGCTCCTCCCTTGTTTTGTTGCTTCTTAGCCTTTTTTCTGCCATCTCTTTCAGTTTACTCAAGTCAGATCTCATCACCATGATTTGCTTTTCCAGGCGCCTTTCCAAGGAGGTTGCTGTTTTGGTTTCTGTTGGGTTTGGTTGTGTGCGTGTTGCTCCCCATCAGTTCTGCTACTAATCTGCTCCTGCATATACCAAGTTATTTGTTTCTGTGATACTGGTGGTGTGTATATGGGCCCCACCCCCCCCATTATTTCATTGACCTCACTTGTTTTCTCCCTTAATTTCTTGTGTTGTAGGCTTTCATGGAGGGGATCTTTGTTCTCTCGTATCTGGCGGTCCATCCATTGTCTAATCTTTTCTACCCATTCCGTCCTCTCTGTTACTTCGTCGGTGTTTCTTCGTGTGTCGTTGTTTGATACCTCGTCCTCTCAGTTCGTCTTCGTGTAATTCGTTGTCGTGTGACATTTCCCTTTCCAGTTCTTCTCTTTCTGTTGGGAGAGCCAGTTTATTTTTCTTTATGTTCCTCTGCTCTGTTTGGGGGGTGTTATTCCTCTCTCCGTCGGGTTGCTTCTTTGATGTAGCATCTCCATATTTCCTTATTTTCTTCTCTTGTCCATTTCTTCCTTTTGCTTCTGTAGCTCCAATCTCAGGCTGTTGATTACTTTCGTTGTGGTGATCAGTTGCTCGGATGACGACCTCCAAGTACCTGACCGTCTTCCCCTTCAATTGGGTTGAATACCTGGTTGCCGGACGAAGCTCTCTGTTGCCAGAGGTTCCATTTACGTCGTTGTCGTTTATTCCTTCATTTCTTTCCATCATTGCTGAGTTTTTGCTATTTAACCCATAGCTGGACCCTACCCCATGGGGACACGCCCATCAGGATAGGTACTCATTTACAGCTGAGTAGACTGAGGAAATTAGTAAAGATCCTTTCCCAAGGAATTAACGCCGAGGAGAGCGGTCACCCATCCAACGACTGACCAGCCCCAATGTTGCTTCAACTTAAGTCCATTGAGGACCTAACCCACTCCCCACGGCGCCACACATTATTATTATTATTTTATTAAAAATAATGGCTATTTCACAGTGTTACACTTGTAGGGATTCTTCTCTATTTTCCGAATAGCGGCTTTTTCCGTGGTACTTAGACAGGCTAGTAGAGCGCCTACGGAGGTCATGATCAAAGACAGAGTCAAATTGGTGTACATATTTGAATTTTACAGATAAACTATGATAACCATAGTCATCAAAGTCATTAACGATATATATATATATATATATATATATATATATATATATATGATATATATATATATATATATATATATATATATATATATATCTTTCTTGAAGCAAGCGAGCTTTCGTCTGGAGCTCACTGACATCCTCGGGCTGGGAAGCTAAGGGTGGACTGATCTTGGAGCGGTGTCCGTCCTCGTTTATATTTGGGGTTGACAGCAGGGGGTCTGCCCCATGCTGATCTACTATTGGCTGGTGGCAGTAGGTCTTTGTTTTCATTGGTGGCTTGAACCAGGTCTCAAGCCACTGTCCCACGTTGATGTTGCGATGCTGTAAGTCCTGCAGCCGCCTAGTACCTCCTTAGCGGCAAAACCATCAGAAATGACAGAAATGGACCACAAATAAACAAAATGCAAGCGTGTATAAACCTGCATGAAGAGCTAGACCCGCCCAAAACCTATGCGGGCAGTATACTCCAGACACTGAGAGGAACTGGGTATGCAGGACAGCAGTGAAACACATAACAAAGGATATCCCACTGAGGGATACCAAAACACACCTCCCTGGGTTGAAGACCCAATGCGGTATAACTTCACAATACTACCGGCAAACAAAGCACTGTGCACAACAGCACAGATGAAAACTGCAGCAGAAGAAGCAATCATGAGTACAGCAGCTGAAAAACACATATTATCACAGATGGTCTGAAGCTGATCCAGAAGCTCCAGCAACTGCAGCAGCAGTGGGCTGCCCCCGACTTCAAAGGAAGCTGGAGGCTATCCAACAATGCCTCCATACTACAAGCGGAACTAATGGCAATCTTAAAAGCCTTAGAAAAATTCCAATCTAAAGGAAGGACACACAACAGTGCATATCGACTCCAAAGGAGCAATACTCGCAATCAAAGTGACAAATCCAAAAGAAAATGTGACACTGATAACAGCCTAAAATCAGTGGCCAAGTCACATCAAGCAGGAGAGTCATACTAAAACGGATACCCAGCCATGTGGGAATCCAGGGAAATGAAGAAGCTGACCATCCTACCCAAAAGTGCCCTCAGCTGCAGTACAGCAAGCATAAAAGTGCAACCTATCCCACAACACACTTTAAAGGAAATGGCTAAAAGCTGTGCCAAACTCCAAAAAGAGAGAGAAGTACGACGTCACTACAAGATTCACGAACGTCCAAGTGGTATGTGGATGTCACAAATCTAAGGCGGCACCATGACATCATAAAGCAAACCACTAGAAAAACTCTCAGTCATCACACACAGATTAAGGCTAGGATACCTGTGCACCTGGCAAATGATAGGTAATGAGGGCAGGTTATGTCAGTACTGTGACCGAGAGGCAATCCAGCCCCTCGAACACTACCTACTAGGACTGCCCAGAGACACAGTCTCTCAGGTCGAACCTTACTGAAAATGACCTGACACCGGCATAGATCACTAGACACATCCATAAATAACATAGGGACACATGGGAATCTCCTATTGTCTCACCCACCATCCCAGGTAAAAAGAGGAATTACACGGCATTTCTCCATAGACACATGGGAATCTCCTGTTGTCGTACAAACCTAAAAACCAAAACCAAAGAAAGACTACACAATAAACATACCCTCTACTTCACTGTTTGCAATGGAGCCATTTACACATCTTTGGAACATATGTATAAGTGTGAGTATGCATGAACATGTATATATACTATAATACTTCTTATGTTGGTTTGATATATATTGCAATATTTTCTGATGCTACACACATGTATATATATTTGTGCCTGAAATGTTATAGGTTACTTCACCCCCCCCCCCCCCCTTTTTTTTTTTACCGCGCCACCTTTCCCTCAAACTAAAACTCGCTTCCTTTTCCTACTCAGCATTCTCCATCTAGGCTGAGTCTCACTGCTATAAAACTTTCCTCTCCTACTGATGGTACCGTCAGGTTCAAAGGGGTTGCAATCCTGCCTGTTACCCTATCTCCTTTCTACAGTTAACCGCCAAAGCACTGTTTTTGTATCTTTACAGATAATCCAGTACGGGCTGCTCTAGGAGCAAGAGCCCGTGCCAGCACAAGGCTGGCTTAATCTTTAACAATAACAACGCTCCAAGATCAGTCCACCCTCAGCTTCCCAGCCCGAGGATGTCCTGGCAGCTCCAGACAAAAGCTCGCTGCTTCGAGAAAAAGATATATATATATATATATATATATATATATATATATATATATATATATATATATATATATATATATATATATATATATATCGTTAATGACTTTGATGATTATGGTATCACAGTTTATCTGTAAAATTCAAATATATACACCAATTTTGACTCTGTATTTGATCATGACCTCCATAGGCGCTCTACTAGCCTGTCTAAGTACCACGGAAAAAGCCGCTATTCGGAAAATAGAGAAAAGTCTCTACAAGTGTAACGCGCTTAAGTAGCCATTACTTAATTTTAATAAAGTATGCTGGAGAGAGGGTCTGCCTTCCTAAGTATTATTAATTATTATTATTATTATTATTATTATTATTATTATTATTATTATTATTATTATTATTATTATTATTCTGAAGATGAAACCTATTCATATGGAACAAGGCCTCCAATGAGGCCATTATAGACTTGAAATTCAAGCTTCAAAAGAATATGTAGGTGAATGATTAAAATACAAGAATTGTATTACGGTAGTGATGCATTGCCTTTCACTTGAAATTCGGGAAGTTCCAATTGCATGAAAAGTGAAGATACAAAATCTTTTAAGCTCTATCAATGTATGAAAATTATATAGTTGTACATAAAGAAGCCGATAACGTTAAATTACGAAACAGTGAATCTTTAGGTAACTAATGAATGGTGGAAACAGGACTTATGAATGCGTTAACACACTTGGAAATCATACGATCTCTCTCTCTCTCTCTCTCTCTCTCTCTCTCTCTCTCTCTCTCTCTCTCTCTCTCTCTCTCTCTCTCTCTCATAAACTGTAAAAACGTGAAGATAAACATAATCTTAAGGAAAAATAACAAACATAATATATATATAGATAGATAGATAGATAGATAGATAGATAGATAGATAGATAGATAGATAGATAGATAAATTTATAGATATATGTATATGTTATATATGTATATATACTATATATAATATGAGCAAAATATGAACGGTGTTAATTGCCGCGTTCCATCAATTGATAACAACCCAGTCTGTTAAAAAGGAAAAACTTGAGGCCCTTGACAATGATAAACGCTTTATACTTCCCTGGGTTTCCAAACTGGTCTATTAAACCCTGAAGAATGTAAAACACTGAATGCTTAGCTTATTTTGTCTTTACAGAAATGAGAAGAACGGTCTCCTAAAACAGGAAAGATGTTGTGACACGTTTTAACTGATTGGTCATCCACATTTTTCGAATAGAGTGATCACTAAAAACTGAAAAATCTTAGGCCTCTGAAGATTTGAAACTGATTTTTCCTGTGTGAGATCAAGACCGACAACTTTCACTGACTTGAGCCCAAAGCCCCAAGTGGCCTCTTGGACGAAAAATACCGAGGGATACTGAAGATGTTGAGTGATCAGTTCACTCGCGTGATTCCAGCAGGGCCTCTTATTATCTTCTGGCATTTCTCCCAAATGAACACTTTATTCTATGGAACTTGAATTTCCTGTCAGTGGCTCCTCAGGGCCTATTCTATATGAATAAGGTTCATCTAATGGAGCCTGTGCAAGAAACATCAGCTACCTTTGCAGTAATAAGGTAATGGGTACGAGCACAAACCTGAAGGAGTGATAGAAAACGATCGGGCAAAGATCCTCTGGGACTATGGTATCAGAACAGATAGGGTGATACATGCAAATAGACCAGTATCACTCATTGATGTCCCAATACCAAGGGACACAAGAGTTGAAGAGAAAGAGAGGGAAAAAATGGATAAGTATCAAGACCTGAAAATAGAAATAAGAAGGATATGGGATATGCCAGTGGAAATTGTACCCATAATCATGGGAACACTAGGCACGATCCAAGATCCCTGAAAAGGAATCGGGAAAAAACTAGAAGCTGAAGTAGCTCCAGGATTCATACAGAAGAGTTGTGATCCTAGAAACGGCGCACATAGTAAGAAAAGTGATGTCTCCTAAGGAGGCAGGATGTAACCCAGAACCCGACACTACAAATACCACCCAGTCGAATTGGAGGACTGTGATAGACCAAAAAAAATTAATTAATTAATAATAATAATGATAATAATAATTAAAAAATCCTCATAGTAGCACGAGTTTTCAAATGGAGAAGCAAATCCACAGTTAAACTGAAATGTATGTACATTTACATAACTGTGGATTTGTTTCTCCAATAATAATAATAATAATAATAATAATAATAATAATAATAATAATAATAATAATAATAATAATAATAATAATAATAATAATGGATAAGAAGAATATGGGATATACCAGTAGGAAATTGTACCCATAATCATACGAACACTAGGTACGATCCCAAGATCCCTGAAAAGGAATCTAGAAAAACTAGAGGCCGAAGTAGCTGCAGGACTCAATACAGAAGAGTGTGCTTCTAGAAACAGCGCACACAATGAGAAAAGTCATGGACTCCTAAGGAGGCAGGATGCAACCCGAAACCCCACATTATAAAAACTACCCAGTCGAAGAGACGGGGGAGGGGGACGTTATCCAGTATATATGACCAGCTATTGAAAACACTACAGGAACTATTTTTATGCAAACTCATGCGCACCATGAGAGATGACCACATCTTGGCGGCGGAGCGATGTGGACGTAGAGAAATACCTGGTTTAACGAGAAATCTCTTGAATCCAGTTGTCCGTGGGGCGCTAAAGAGCTTTCACTCAAGTCAGTGCATCTGATCAGAGATCTGAGTGATATACGAAGTCCACACCAGAGGGAATTAGAATATAAGATTTAGGCCAAAGGCCAAGCGCTGGGACGTATGACGAGGTCATTCAGCGCTGAAAGGGAAATAGGGAGTAAAAAGTTTGAAGGGACATAAGAAGAACAATTACTAAGAGGTTTTAATTACCGTTTAGCTGTCAGTGAAAAGTTCAGAAAAAAACACCTCAAGTTTTTTATAAGGATATATCCATTTTTTCTAAGGTAATTGTCGTATCCGTTAGTATGTTAATATTAACGATAAACCATCAACCATTTGTAGATTCCAAATAATGTTGCGTTAGTTTGTCAATACTGCAGAATGGGATGGCCAAAAATTATTAATTATTAATATTACTATTATTCACGTGATAACGAGAAAAACAAGCATTGCCATTAATTTCGTATTCATGCGATGGATCGTTCTATATCTGACTATTTACATAAAATTAGAATAATCAGCGACTTGGTGTTGAAGAATAATCCAGCCGATGCCGCCCGTCCCCTTAGCAGCAGGACCCCTTGAAGAAGATCAACGTGGTGTACGGTATTCATGCCCCGTCCAAGGATACCTTGGCACCTACGTCAGTATGACCACGATGAGCTGGTTGCTCGAAAGGATTTAAAATTTCTGCACGCCAAGGAGGGAGCAATATTCAACCATGCCAGGACTGCCCATAATCAGAGGATCTCCCGAAGAGACATTGTGCACATTGAACCGAACAAAAATCTTCCATTTTCTTTTTTTTTCTGAAGATTGAAAAAGAAAACGCACAAAATTACTGTGCATAACTTGTTTACTCAAAAGTATTTACTTTTTATTTTACTCAACACTCGAGTACTTTCAGGACCTATCTGTGGCCCTTTTTCAAAAGATGCGTAGGTTGTCAGCCTGGGTCAAGGCCCGCAGTCTTGACCCAGGCATCTCTTGAAAAAGGGCCACAGATAGGGTCTGAAAGTATTCGAGTGGTTGAGTAAAAAATAAAATGTAATTACTATTAAGTAAACACGTTATACAAAGTAATTGTGTGTATTTTCTTTTTTCAATTGCACACATTTTTTAAATCACCGATCAAGCTCCAGACCACCGCGCCAGCGCCTCCTGGAAGCCCTGCATATTGGTAAGAAAAGGCCCTTACTCATATTAATATTAAGCACGAAAACTTCCTCCTTCCTCCCACACCGAGCGCCGTACAGAAGGCACGGTATTCAATAGACCTTGCGCGGACCAATCATAATTGAGCAGGAGACGAGCAAAAATCTCAACAAGATTCGTCCCAGAAATACTCCAGGCCTCGCAGCAACGATTGACCCCAGCATACGACTCCGACAAGGTTTTTCGCCCGAGAAGAAATTCCTCCCCAGACAGTCAATCCAAAATCGACCCAGGATCTGACCACGCCCACCCCCTCTTCTATACAAGCTGACACATCAGCAATGCCCACTCAGAACGTCCCTTGCAACGTCCAGATGATGGCCGAAACATGTCGACATTGAGGAAACAACTGACTTTGAAAATACAGTAATAATAACATACTTTATCAACGATTTTGTAGCGAAGATCACTTTCTACGATACCGTTGAAGTCTCGGATATAAATTGAAATGTAATCAGAATAGAATATATATTCCATATATTTTAGTATTGATAATACCAGACCTTGACATTCAAATTATCAGAATAACACTATGAATATAGACGGCCAATTACTTAGCGCTAGTCTCGCTAGCTATGAATAACGAATTATCGAAAAAAACAAAAATAAGTGAAAATTCTATATACGATTAATTCAGTTAACTCTGCCATTCTTTTCAATAAGACATGTATCCGATAAGGTCTGATTATTATTATTATTATTATTATTATTTTATTATTATTATTATATTATTATTATTATTATTATTATTCCCGTGATAATGGGATTAAGAAGGAATACCAATATTATTATTATTATCATCATTAATTGTAGTGTAGTAGTAGTAGTAGTATTAGATAGGTCCCACTGACTTTGAAACAGACCATTTGAGAAGGGAGCTAACGGCTCTTTAAAAAAACAAAAAAAAAATACGTCCTTGTATTTACAAATGCGTGATGGAATATCGGTTATGTATTCAGGCAGGAATTTTTGTATTCCTTTTTTGTGCCTTCTGTCGTGGCGTCCTTCAAAGTAAAATATCCCGATGCCCTCGGGTCAAAATATAATGGGTGAGTGAGATCCACTGCGCCAATGGTGGTTCTGCTTTTTCTTGCTGTCAAATTAACAACAGCAACAACATCAGCAATAATAATAATAATAATAATAATAATAATAATGGCAATGGTTATTTCTATTATTACCACGTGGATAATAATAATAAAAATAATTGTAATGCTTGTTTTTCTTTTGTCGCATAATTAATAATAATAATAATAATAAAATAATAATAATAATAATAATAATAATAATAATAATAATAATATATTGGAAGGAAGGGACCCTCTTTCAAACAAGCTTTATTGAAAGATATTGCTGCATCAGCTGCATTCAACTTGTAAGTAGTCTTCTCTATTTTTCTAATAATAGCTTTCTCTCTGCTATTACAACTGGCGAGTATTGCGCCGATATTACTCATCAGGAGCAGTCAATTTCAGGGATAATTGTTACAAATTTATTTATTTGTTACAGTAAATGCACAAATAGGTCAAATATAAGTTAATATAGTGGCCAACGTTTCTCTCGTTAGCATCCGAGCATGATCACGGCAGTGGATCGGAGCAGACTGTTGGTGCTGTCAAGATCTACTCAATATGTAGCGGCAGGTCAGCAGGGGTTCAACCGCTAGCTGCGTTTTCATTGGCCGGTGGCGCAATGCGCTCCCGCCATTGGTTGAAGGAAGTTTTTTCAAGACGCTTCTCGTCGCTGAAGGTTGCGAAGTTGCAGCCTAGCAGACCGTCGAGGCTGGGGCAAGGCTTCCCTGGGCGTTGTGTCACGACGGCTCGCGATGTCATTGGCTGCTGGGCTGCTCGTCTCATCTGGTATTCTTAGATCGGGGGTGTCGCTCGGTCTGGTATTACTTGTATTATTTGTACACATAGGTCTCCTTAAGTTGGTGGGGAGGAAGAGCACTTCCTGCGTCGTATTCAATGAGGGCTTCTCTTGCTGTATGAGGAGTGCCTCGAGGAGTCGCAAGCGTCGCTGGTCAGGAGCCCTCCCTATTATCTTTATATTCTTGATAATACCGTCGCGGGAGATAGCTTCCTGGTGTGCTGTCATGATATGGTTTTTAATCGCTCCTTCTTGTACGTGGCAGGAAATCCTATTGGGACAGTTTCATAGAAGTCATACAACGTAAGAGCCGGGACATCCACGGACGGGGCATAAGAATTGGTAGACTACATTCGACTGTTTCAAGAGGTCTCTTGCTGGGGGGGTCGGGTTGTTCTTCATAATAAGGTCCCGGGTACGTCGATTTTGGTAATAAATTACAAGTTCGAGTTCTTTGTCGGCTTCGGTAGGGGTCACATTCTCTTTGATTATTTTTCTCAAAGCATCTTCGTCCTCACGATGACGTGCGTGCATTCTTGCTTTGTATACAACTTGATCTTCTCATGGGGGTGGGGCTGCGGTCTCTCACTCTCGCCGTACCACCGATCCAGCGCTGTTCGGACTTCTTTATCAACAAGTCGATTCGGATACCCGTTATTAACGAGCATCTGAGTGACTCGGTCGAGTTCTTGTGAGTGATCCCTGCCAGGAAGAACAGTGAGTAAGGGCCCTCCGAATGTAGGCCCTGACTGTGGTGTTCTTGAACCGCGCAGGGCATTCGCTGTCGCCATTCAGACAAAGCCCTAGGTTTGTTTGCTTTGTATACACGGAGGTTTTTAGGCCATCGTCGGTCTTTGAGATGCGTGCAAGATTTTCCCCTCACGCATAAGTTTCAAACATTATATTCCTAACTTTTAACGTAAATTAAACAGTGCTAAAATCTATAGTCAAAGAGCCTTATTTCACCAACGAAAATTAAAATAAATACGCTATTTTATTAGAAATAGTTTTTGTTTACTGTTTAACACGCACGTTATTTATTTTTCACATTTTCATTCTAATAAATAAATCATAGCTTTTTAGGCTCTAATAATAATAATAATAATAATAATAATAATAATAATAATAATAATAATAATAATAATAATAATAATAATAATAATAATATTTTGGTAAAAGACCCTCTTTCAGGCAAATTCCTGTTAAAGAGAATGGCAGAATTAAGCGAGTGATACCACCTATACAGCATCAACACCAGCTATAAACCAAAGACGACCCCAGCCTGAAATTGAGCTACGCCTACGGAATAATACCGGCACCGATTACGACCCCTGCTTGACCTGGACCTGAGATCCTGTTTTAATAAAATAAAAGATAACCTTCAGCATTTTCATTATTTTAGAAATTCCCAATATGGAAATCGGCCAGTTACTCGGAAATAGCGCTGAGCCAGAGAGGCGAATTATAAGAAAAATAGTAAAAACAATATATAAAATCAACTCGCTTAATTCTGCCATTCTCTTTAACATAATAATAATAATAATAATAATAATAATAATAATAATAATAATAATAATAATAATAATAATAATAATAATAATAATAATAATAATAATAATTAAAATATTGAAAGTGAAAACATGCAGTACTAATACTACTACTGATGATATATTATGAAACAATTATGTAAAATACTCCATGATACAAATTAACTGGCAGGAAAATAAGATGGCGGTATCTGTCAATTCTCACTGTTTAGATAATCAAATAAGTTTGAAGTTATTAAGCTGCAAGGCGTGATTCAACCTCCAGCTTACTCGGGATGCGTGCAAGATTTTCCCCTCACGAATAAGTTGCAAGCATTATATTCCTAACTTTTAACGTAAATTAAACAGTGCTAAAATCTACAGTCAAAGAGCCTTATTTCACCAACGAAAATTAAAATAAATACGCTATTTTATTAGAAATAATTTTAGTTTACTGTTTAAAACCGACGCAACGTTATTTATTTTTCCACATTTTCATTCTAATAAAATCGAAATCATAAATGTCCCATCCTACATTCATGTACCTTTAACTCAGCACGAAACACCTTTTTCAGAGCTTTTTAGGGTCTACCACCTTTCCTAACCCCCAACAGCAACAACAAATTGGTTTGTAGGCTTACTCCCCAAGTAAACGAAAACAGGCTGAACGAGTCTGAATGAACTGACAGTAAAACGACAATTCCTGAGAAATAAATATTCAAAAGTTAGCTGCCTCTGGAAGGAAATACTGAATGAAAAGTCATGGAGATACGAGATCATTTTGAAGGCTTCAACTTTCTCTGAATCTTCGGCTGAAAACCCCTTATGGACAAAGTCAACAGACGATAAACCCAAGAGGGAAATTAGCCTGCAGAGAGACATATAATTTATAGAGGAAAAGTTGATAAACAAATAAACAATTATGATGAGTGAAACCGATAAAACCGATACTCCTGAATTCAGGAGACGTCAGCAGAGAGAAGGACTTTGCTTCTCTCTCCTACATTGAGGATCTGCAGATTCCATAACTGCGCAAAGCAAACTATTCCACAGTTTAATTGTAGCCAGTTATAGGAAAAAGTTATAAATAAATAAATACCACATGAAGGAATAGAAGATAACAACGACACACCTGAATAGATGTATAGGTACACGGAATAAATCAGTCAAATTAGTGTTCCCAAAAATCAAAGTAAACAACAGTCGACAACACATAAAAATAAATGAATATAAATCTATCAGACCGTCAGCATTCGATGTCTTTATTTTTCTAGATATCGTGTAACATAAAACAACGTTTGAAATGTGTAAAAAAAAGTATTCCAAGAAAAAATATACAAGGGTTGCCTGTGAAGGCAAAAGGCTAGCTCAGCCTACAGCAACAAATTAAATATATTAGCCAACACCTGAGCGATAGGTGGAAATAAAGTGAAATTCCATTGTAGAAATCAAGGTCATTTATACATGAAACTTTCACGAACAACTGACAAGAAACTTTAATGGGCGTTTTTCCCCCTTGTTTTTTTCATCTCGTACAACAGAACCTGATCCAGAAATATCGCTTCACTGAAAGGTCTGGATACTTACATGCGTGTCCCTGTGTTTTTCTTAAAAGATTGGGAAATTCAAGAAGACACATTTCCTTCCTCATTCTGAGAAAATAGGCTTCAAAGATTCCGATATTATTCAGAGCTTTTAATTACCTCGTCTTTTGTGAAAATTCTGTTGGAAAATGTGACAACGCAGACAGCTGAAATTTTGATATATTACGGAGTATCAAAGACTGAGAAACTTTGACTGGAAAGGTCAAAAACTTAAAAAAAAAAAAAATGGGATACGCCAGTTCGTCCAAACAAGGACGAATTGTAATAAGGACAGGTGAGAAACTCCAATCAAGGGGGACTGATGGAACTGACACGCCCACCTCTGAAAACAATGTCTCATCCATGCGATCAGTGAAAAAGGATGAAAATAGCCATTCTTATGCTGATGGAACTGACACAGCAAAGCAAATCCGCTTACTTGCTTGGGAAGGCTCAGAAATCCCCTGGGGAATATGTTAACAAGTTTAAAATAACAATGCAAGCTCCTCATTTCCAGTAGACTCTCACTACAGCTCACTTTTAAAATAAAGCAAATCTGCTTGCTTTGGTGCTTGGGAAGACTCAGAAGGCCCCTGGGGATTCCGCTGCTGTTGCTGTTTTGCTTGTTCGACCTTCGGGGCGAGACACGCGTGAAGAGAATTCCACACTGCAATTCCTCGCTCCGCAATTCTAGATGATGCTGACTTGTGGTTCTTTTTCAGCCTCATACAATTCTCCTTGTATTTTAATCGTTTACTTACATTTTCATCTATTTACTTATCAGTTAAATGTGTTAATTTATTTTATTCTCTCTCTCTTTTTAACAAGCGTTATTATTTTTCTGTACTCCTTTTACTTTGTGTTACTTTTTTCTAATGCTTCTTTCTAATGAACGCTGGAAAATTTCTTTGGAGGCTTGAATCTGAAGTCGATGGCCTCTGTGGTGGGCTAGCTCTATTTGAATAGGGGTTCATCTCCTGAATATTATTAATAATAATAATAATAATAATAATAATAATAATAATAATTTAATAATAAACAGAGGATAGTACGACCTGGGGCTTGTTCCATAAGAATAGGGTTCATTTTCTGTATAATAATAAAATAATAATAATAATAATAATAATAATAATAATAATAATAATAATAATAATAATAATAATAATAATAATAATAATAATAATCGCAGCTTAAAGTAGAT
>NC_061108.1:362610-407610 GCF_015104395.2 Macrobrachium nipponense
ATCTACTTTAAGCTGCGATTATTTTATTATTATCATTATTTTATTATTATGATTATTATTATTATTATTATTATTATTATTATTATTATTATTATTATTTTTTTTTTTTTTTTTTTTTTTTTTTTTTTTGTTTTTTTTTTTTTTTTTTTTATTTATTTATTTTTTTGCTCTATCACAGTCCTCCAATTGGACTGGGTGGTATTTATAGTGTGGGGTTCCGGGTTGCATCCTGCCTCCCTAGGAGTCCATCACTTTTCTTGCTATGTGCGCCGTTTCTAGGATCACACTCTTCTGCATGAGTCATGAGTCCTGGAGCTATTTCAGCGTCTAGTTTTTCTAGATTCCTTTTCAGGGATCTTGGGATCGTGCCTAGTGCTCCTATGATTATGGGTATGATTTCTACTGGCATATCCCATATTCTTCTTATTTCTATTTTCAGATCTTGATACTTATCCATTTTTTCCCTCTCTTTCTCTTCAACTCTGGTGTCCCATGGTATTGCGACATCAATGAGTGATACTTTCTTCTTGACTTTGTCAATCAACGTCACGTCTGGTCTGTTTGCACGTATCACCCTATCCGTTCTGATACCATAGTCCCAGAGGATCTTTGCCTGTTCGTTTTCTATCCCTCCCTCTGGTTGGTGCTCGTACCACTTATTACTGCAAGGTTGCTGATGTTTCTTGCACAGGCTCCAGTGGAGGGCTTTTGCCACTGAATCATGCCTCTTTTTGTACTGGTTCTGTGCAAGTGCCGGGCATTCGCTTGCTATGTGGTTTATGGTTTCATTTTTCGTATTGCACTTCCTACATATGGGAGAGATGTTATTTCCGTCTATCGTTCTTTGAACATATCTGGTTCTTAGGGCCTGATCTTGTGCCGCTGTTATCATTCCTTCAGTTTCCTTCTTTAGCTCTCCCCTCTGTAGCCATTGCCATGTGTCATCGCTGGCTAGTTCTTTAGTCTGTCTCATGTGTTGTCCGTGCATTGGTTTGTTGTGCCAGTCCTCTGTTCTGTCTGTCATTCTCCTGTCTCTGTATATTTCTGGGCCTTCCTCTACTTTTATTAGTCCTTCTTCCCATGCACTCTTTAGCCACTCGTCTTCACTGGTTTTTCAGATATTGCCCAGTGCTCTGTTTTCGATGTTGACGCAGTCCTCTATACTTAGTAGTCCTCTCCCTCCTTCCTTTCGTGTTATGTATAGTCTATCCGTATTTGCTCTTGGGCGTAGTGCTTTGTGTATTGTCATATGTTTCCTGGTTGTCTGATCTATGCTGCAGAGTTCTGCCTTCGTCCATTCCACTATTCCTGCGCTGTATCTGATTACTGACACTGCCCATGTGTTTATGGCTTTTATCATATTTCCGGCGTTGAGTTTTGACTTGAGTATCGCCTTGAGTCTCTGCATATATTCTTTCCTGATCGTGTCCTTCATCTATTGGTGTTTTATATCCCCTCCTTCCATTATTCCCAGGTATTTGTATCCTGTCTCATCTATGTATTTGATGTTGCTCCCAGCTGGTAGCTTTTATCCCTTCAGTTCTCGTTTACTTTGCCTTTTTGTATGTTGACTAAGGCGATTTTCTATTCAAAACTCCATCCTGATGTCCCCAGATACAATCCTTACAGTCTGGATTAGGGTATCTATTTCCTTGATGCTCTTACCATACAGCTTGATGTCGTCCATGAACATCAGATGGTTGATTTTGTTGCCTCTTTTCTTGAGTTGGTACCCGTCATCCATCTTCTGTAGTACTTTTGTCATGGGAATCATGGCTACTACGAAGAGTAGTGGGGACAGTGAGTCGCCCTGGAAGATCCCTCTTCTGATATTAACCTCTGCTAGTCTTATTCCAGAGCTTGTAAGTATTGTATTCCAGTTGCCCATTGTATTTTTGAGGAAGCTGATGGTGTTTTCCTCTGCCCCATATATTTTCAGGCATTCTATTAACCATGTGTGTGGTATCATGTCGAAGGCTTTCTTATAGTCTATCCATGCCATGCTTAGGTTGGTTTTTTTTTCCTTCTCCTACTGTTCTTCATTACCATTTTGTCTATCAGGAGCTGGTCTTTTGTGCCCCTACACTTTCTTCTGCAGCCTTTCTGTCTCCTCTAGGTAATTGTATAGCCTTTCACTGATGATACCTGTTAGTAACTTCCACATTATTGGTAGGCAGGTGATAGGCCTGTAGTTACTGGATATATTTCCCTTACTCTTGTCTTTTTGTACTAAGGATGTTCTTCCTGTGGTCATCCATTTGGGTGCATGGTGATTTGAGATGCAATGCTGGAGTTGTTCTGCTATTCGTGGGTGTAGGGCCTTGAAGTTTTTGAGCCAGTATCCATGGACTACATCAGGACCTGGGGCTTTCCAGTTTGGCATTTTCTTTAGTTGGTGTCTGACTGTGTCTGTCGTGATCTCTGTGAATCTTTGTTTTATTCTCCCTGTTTCTTCTTCCTTGACTTCCTGGAGCCATGTTGCATGTTTGTTGTGTGATACCGGATTGCTCCATATGTTTTCCCAGAGTCTCTTACTTGGTTCGGCTTCAGGAATTTTTTGGTGGTTGTCTTCCCCTCTTAGTTGGCTGTATAGTCTTTTCTGGTTGGTTCCGAATAGTTTGTTTTGTTGGTATCCCTTATTCTTGTTCATGTACCGTTGGATCTTATGTGCTTTGGCCTTAAGCCTCTGTTTTACATCTTCTATTGTGTTGTTTAGTCCCCTCTCTTGTACTTTGTATTTCTCCTTGAGTTCCTCCCTTGTTTTCTTGCTTGTTAGCCTTTTTTCTGCCATCTCTTTCAGTTTACTCAAGTCAGATCTCATCACCATGATTTGCTTTTCCAGGCGCCTTTTCCAAGGCGGTTGCTGTTTTGGTTTCTGTTGGGTTGGTTGTGCTGGTGGTGTTGGTGTTCGAATCCCCATCAGTTCTGTTACTAATCTTGCTCCTGCATATGCCAAGTTATTTGTTTCTGTGATACTGGTGGTGTGTATTATGCCCATTATTTCATTGACCTCACTTGTTTTCTCCCTTAATTTCTTGGTGTTGTAGGCTTTCATGGAGGGGATCTTTGTTCTCTCTGTATCTGGCTCCATCCATTGTCTAATCTTTTCTACCCATTCCGTCTTCTCTGTTATTTCGTCGGTGTTTCTTCGTGGGTCGTTTTTGATACCTCATCATCCCTGTCGCCTTCTGTGGCATCGTCTCTCAGTTCGTCTTCGTGTAATTCGTTGTCGTGTGACATTTCCCTTTCCTGTTCTTCTCTTTCTGTTAGGGAGAGCCAGTTCTTTTTCTTTATGTTCCTTACTTGGTCTTCCAGCCTCTGCTCTGTTTGGGGGGTGTTATTCCTCTCATTCCAGATGTTGACCAACCTTCTTCTATATCCTCTCTCCGTCGGGTTGCTTCTGATGTAGCTTCTCCATATTTCCTTATTTTCTTCTCTTGTCCATTTCTTCCTTTTTGCTTCTGTAGCTCCATTCTCAGGCTGTTGATTTCTGTCGTTGTGGTGGTCATTTGTTGGATAACGACCTCCAAGTACCTGACCGTCTTCCCCTTCAATTGGGTTGAATACCTGGTTGCCGGACGAAGCTCCTCTGTTGCCAGAGGTTTCATTTACGTCGTTGTCGTTTATTCCTTCATTTCTTTCCATCATTGCTGAGTTTTGCTATTTAACCCATAGCTGGACCCTACCCCATCAGGGATAGGTACTCATTTACAGCTGCGTAGACTGAGGAAATTATGGTAAAGATCCTTTCCCAAGGAATCAACGCCGAGGAGAGCTGTCACCCATCCAACGACTGACCAGCCCCAATGTTGCTTATTATTATTATTATTATTATTATACAGAAAATGAACCCTATTCTTATGGAACAAGCCCCAGGTCGTACTATCCTCTGTTTATTATTATTATTATTATTATTATTATTATTATTATTATTATTATTATTATTATTATTATTATTATTCAGGAGATGAACCCCTATTCAAATAGAGCTAGCCCACCACCGAGGCCATCGACTTCAGATTCAAGCCTCCAAAGAATATTCCAGCGTTCATTAGAAAGAAGCATTAGAAAAAAGTAACACAAAGTAAAAGGAAGTACAGAAAAATAATACCGCTTGTTAAAAAGAGAGAGAGAGAAAAAAATAAATTAACAAATTTAACTGATAAATAAATAGATGAAAATGTAAGTAAACGATTAAAATACCAGGAGAATTGTATGAGGCTGAAAAAGAACCACAAGTCAGCATCATCTAGAATTGCGGAGCGAGGAATTCTCTTCACGCGTGTCTCGCCCCGAAGGTCGAACAAGCAAAACAGCAACAGCAGCGGAATTCCCCAGGGGCCTTCTGAGTCTTCCCAAGCACCAAAGCAAGCAGATTTGCTTTATTTTAAAAGTGAGCTGTAGTGAGAGTCTACTGGAGATGAGGAGCTTGCATTGTTATTTTAAACTTGTTAACATATTCCCCAGGGGATTTCTGAGCCTTCCCAAGCAAGTAAGCGGATTTGCTTTGCTGTGTCAGTTCCATCAGCATAAGAATGGCTATTTTCATCCTTTTTCACTGATCGCATGGATGAGACGTTGTTTCAGAGGTGGGCGTGTCAGTTCCATCAGTCCCCCTTGATTGGAGTTTCTCACCTGTCCTTATTACAATTCGTCCTTGTTTGGACGAACTGGCGTATCCCATTTTTTTTTTTTTAAGTTTTTGACCTTTCCAGTCAGTTTCTCAGTCTGATACTCCGTAATATATCAAAATTTCAGCTGTCTGCGTTGTCACATTTTCCAACAGAATTTTCACAAAAGACGAGGTAATTAAAAGCTCTGAATAATATCGGAATCTTTGAAGCCTATTTTCTCAGAATGAGGAAGGAAATGTGTCTTCTTGAATTTCCCAATCTTTTAAAAACACAGGGACACGCGTGTAAGTATCCAGCCTTTCAGTGAAGCGATATTTCTGGATCGAGGTCGATGTACAAGATGAAAAAAAAAAAGGGGAAAAACGCCCATTAAAGTTTCGTGTCAGTTGTTCGTGAAAGTTTCATGTATAAATAACTTTCATTTCTACAATGGAATTTCACTTTATTTCCACCTATCGCTCAGGTGTTGGCTAATATATTTAATTTGTTGCTGTAGGCTGAGCTAACCTTTTGCCTTCACAGGCTCTAGCTCCCAGGTAACCCTTGTATATTTTTTCTTGGAATACTTTTTTTTACACATTTCAAACGTTGTTTTATGTTACACGATATCTAGAAAAATAAAGACATCGAATGCTGACGGTCTGATAGATTTATATTCATTGATTTTTATGTGTTGTCGACTGTTGTTTACTTTGATTTTTGGAACACTAAATTTGACTGATTTATTCCGGTGTACCTATACATCTATTCAGGTGTGTCAGTTGTTATCTTCTATTCCTTCATGTGTATTTATTTATTTATCACTTTTTCCTATAACTGGCTACAATTAAACTGTGGAATAGTTTGCTTTGCGCAGTTATGGAATCTGCAGATCCTCAAATGTAGGAGAGAGAAGCAAAGTCCTTCTCTCTGCTGACGTCTCCTGAATTCAGGAGTATCGGTTTTATCGGTTTCACTCATCATAATTGTTTATTTGTTTATCAACTTTTCCTCTATAAATTATATGTCTCTCTGCAGGCTAATTTCCCTCTTGGGTTTATTGTCTGTTGACTTTGTCCATAAGGGTTTTCAGCCGAAGATTCAGAGAAAGTTGAAGCCTTCAAAATGATCTCTTATCTCCTTGACTTTTCATTCAGTATTTCCTTCCAGAGGCAGCTAACTTTTGAATATTATTTCTCAGGAACTGTCGTTTTACTGTCAGTTCATTCAGACTCGTTCAGCCTGTTTTCGTTTACTTGGGGAGTAAGCCTACAAACCAATTTGTTGTTGTTGTTGGGGGTTAGGAAAGGTGGTAGACCCTAAAAAGCTCTGAAAAAGGTGTTTCGTGCTGAGTTAAAAGTACAGGAATTGTAGGATGGGACATTTATGATTTATTTATTAGAATGAAAATGTGAAAAATAAATAACGTGCGTGTTAAACAGTAAACTAAAATTATTTCTAATAAAATAGCGTATTTATTTTAATTTTCGTTGGTGAAATAAGGCTCTTTGACTGTAGATTTTAGCACTGTTTAATTTACGTTAAAAGTTAGGAATATAATGTTTGAAACTTATGCGTGAGGGGAAAATCTTGCACGCATCTCAAAGACCGACGATGGCCTAAAAACCTCCGTGTATACCAAGCAAACAAACCTAGGGCTTTGTCTGAATGGCGACAGCGAATGCCCTGCGCGGTTCAAGAACACCACAGTCAGGGCCTACATTCGGAGGGCCCTTACTCACTGTTCTTCCTGGCAGGACACTCACAAAGAACTCGACCGAGTCACTCAGATGCTCGTTAATAACGGGAATCCGAATCGACTTGTTGATAAAGAAGTCCGAACAGCGCTGGATCGGTGGTACGGCGAGAGTGAGAGACCGCAGCCCCACCCCCATGAGAAGATCAAGCTGTATTACAAAGCAAGAATGCACGCACGTCATCGTGAGGACGAAGATGCTTTGAGAAAAATAATAAAAGAGAATGTGACCCCTACCGAAGCCGACAAAGAACTCGAACTTGTAATTTATTACCAAAATCGACGTACCCGGGACCTTATTATGAAGAACAACCCGACCCCCCAGCAAGAGACCTCTTGAAACAGTCGAATGTAGTCTACCAATTCTTATGCCCCGTCCGTGGATGTCCCGGCTCTTACGTTGGTATGACTTCTATGAAACTGTCCAAGAGGATTTCCTGCCACGTACAAGAAGGAGCGATTAAAAACCATATCATGACAGCACACCAGGAAGCTATCTCCCGCGACGGTATTATCAAGAATATAAAGATAATAGGGAGGGCTCCTGACCAGCGACGCTTGCGACTCCTCGAGGCACTCCTCATACAGCAAGAGAAGCCCTCATTGAATACGACGCAGGAAGTGCTCTTCCTCCCCACCAACTTAAGGAGACCTATGTGTACAAATAATACAAGTAATACCAGACCGAGCGACACCCCCGATCTAAGAATTACCAAGATGAGAACGAGCAGCCCAGCAGCCATGACATCGCGAGCCGTCGTGACACAACGCCCAGGGAAGCCTTGCCCCAGCCTCGACGGTCTGCTAGGCTGCAACTTCGCAACCTTCAGCGACGAGAAGCGTCTTGAAGAAAACTTCCTTCAACCAATGGCGGGAGCACATTGCGCCACCGGCCAATGAAAACGCAGCTAGCGGTTGAACCCCTGCTGACCTGCCGCTACATATTGAGTAGATCTTGACAGCACCAACAGTCTGCTCCGATCCACTGCCGTGATCATGCTCGGATGCTACCGAGAGAAACGTTGGCCACTATATTAACTGATATTTTGACCTATTTGTGCATTTACTGTAACAAATAAATAAATTTGTAACAATTATCCCTGAAATTGACTGCTCCTGATGAGTAATATCGGCGCAATACTCGCCAGTTGTAATACCAGAGAGAAAGCTATTATTAGAAAAATAGAGAAGACTATTTACAAGTTGAATGCAGCTGATGCAGCGATAACTTTAAATAAGACTTGTTTGAAAGAGGGTCTCCTTCCAATATATTATTATTATTATTATTATTATTATTATTATTATTATTATTATAATTATGCGACAAAAGAAAAACAAGCATTACAATTATTTTTATTATTATTATCCACGTGGCAATAATAGAAATAACCATTGCCATTATTATTATTATTATTATTGCTGATGTTGTTGTTGTTGTTAATGTGACAGCAAGAAAAAGCAGAACCACCATTGGCGCAGTGGATCTCACTCACCCATTATATTTTGACCCGAGGGCATCGGGGATATTTTACTTTGAAGGACGCCACGACAGAAGGCACAAAAAAAAGGAAGACAAAAATTCCTGCCTGAATACATAACCGATATTCCATCACGCATTTGTAAATACAAGGACGTATTTTTTTTTGTTTTTTTAAAGAGCCGTTAGCTCCCTTCTCAAATGGTCTGTTTCAAAGTCAGTGGGACCTATCTAATACTACTACTACTACTACCACTACAATTAATGATGATAATAATAATAATATTGGTATTCCTTCTTAATCCCATTATCACGGGAATAATAATAATAATAATAATAATAATAATAATAATAATAATAATAATAATAATAATAATAATAATAATAATAATCAGACCTTTTCGGATACATGTCTTATTGAAAAGAATGGCAGAGTTAACTGAATTAATCGTATATAGAATTTTCACTTATTTTTTCGATAATTCGTTATTCATAGCTAGCGAGACTAGCGCTAAGTAATTGGCCTATATTCATAGTGTTATTCTGATAATTTGAATGTCAAGGACTGGTATTATCAATACTAAAATATATGGAATATATATTCTATTCTGATTACATTTCAATTTATATCCGGAGACTTCAACGGTATCGTAGAAAGTGATCTTCGCTACAAAATCGTTGATAAAGTATGTTATTATTACTGTATTTTCAAAGTCAGTTGTTTCCTCAATGTCGACATGTTTCGGCCATCATCTGGACGTTGCAAGGGACGTTCTGAGTGGGCATTGCTGATGTGTCAGCTTGTATAGAAGAGGGGGTGGGCGTGGTCAGATCCTGGGTCGATTTTGGATTGACTGTCTGGGGAGGAATTTCTTCTCGGGCGAAAAACCTTGTCGGAGTCGTATGCTGGGGTCAATCGTTGCTGCGAGGCCTGGAGTATTTCTGGGACGAATCTTGTTGATTTTTGACGTCTCCTGCTCAATTATGATTGGTCCGCGCAAGGTCTATTGAATACCGTGCCTTCTGTACGGCGCTCGGTGTGGGAGGAAGGAGGAAGTTTTCGTGCTTAATATTAATATTGAGTAAGGGCCTTTTCTTACCAATATGCAGGGCTTCCAGGAGGCGCTGGCGGCGGTGGTCTGGAGCTTGATCGGTGATTTAAAAAATGTGTGCAATTGAAAAAAGAAAATACACACAATTACTTTGTATAACGTGTTTACTTAATAGTAATTACATTTTATTTTACTCAACACTCGAAGTAGAGGAAAAGACCCCATATAGACTCCACTTTTCTAGCCTCGCCCCCCGCCCCCACCAACCCCCCCAAGGGGCGTGGCTACCCCCCCTCCCCCCCTCCTGATAGGCTCATGTACGTAGGTGAGGCCTAAAAAGGGGCGGGCAACAACCCCCAAAACCCCCAAAAGGGGCGTGGCCACCCCGACCCCATTTAGACTCCCCTTGTCTGGGGGGGGGTGTGGCCACCCTGACCCCATATAGACTCCACTATTCTGGGGGGCGTGGCCACCCCTGACCCCAAATTGACTCCATTTGTATTATATATATATATATATATATATATTATATATATATATATATATATATATATATATATATATTACACAGCTGCTTAGATATCCGGAGTATCATGATAAAAGGCTCCAATAACCGACAGGGATCACGTTATCCGATGTTGAATCATGCACAAACACACACACGAGCTGACTCCACACTCACGTGAGACATATATTTATCAGTCTTAATCTCCAGGGGGATGGTATACATGAATTAATATTGTATACAAAGTCAAATAAGAATACACTGGAAAAAGGTGTACAAAAGAATACACGGACATGATATACGTTCATTTTACGAAAATAATACATCATCGAGACACATTGCTAGTATATACGACACACACCCTCCCCAGCTTGCCGATCGTGTGTGAAAGACAATTCATCTAATCACGCTAAAGCCCGACCGACTTTCGAACTGTTATCTCTCTCGCTCTCTCTCTATCTCTCTCTCTCTCTCTCTCTCTCTCCACCTACGCTTCGTGACATTCAATATCTCAAATTTCCTCTTTTTTTCCTCTGTTTCCCCGGCTCGGCAGTGCATACGTCATTCCTGACTTTGATAAAGTTTATTTTACTCAGTATAGGGACTCACAGTCAGGTGGTTTGTAGTTACATAGCCATGCCTTTGATAAGATTTATTTTCGGTTTCGAGTAGGATACTACCCGTCACCAGTATATATTTCTCTCCTTTTTTCCCGAAAGTCGCTTCCGAACTTATTGCATTAGAAGAATACTCGCAATCCCCTCTACTTTAAACATTCGTTATAAGTTATGACTCTTCTTACTACCCAACTTCCAATCTGAACATTCCGTCTTTTGAAATATTATAAATATTATCTCGTTACCCACTGATCACTCCTGTGTAAATGGTGTACTGATAAAACCTATTTCATTCCCGATAGTATATTCCTTATTATTTCACGGAGACTGGGGCAGTGTACAAAAAAAAAAAAAAAAAAAAAACGGAACGCAAAGTCCGCACTTAAACGAAATATCCGGTTGTATCTGTCTTTTAACTTCGTAAACGGTATATTCAGAATGATTACGCAGAAATCTGAAAAATCCTTGTGTTTAATTAAAATTCAGGCTCGATAGCGTAACTGTCAAAGAAGATAATCAAATTTCTGGGTTACCTTTCCATATACCCAGAGACCTATATTATTAATACCCGAAGATGACTCTAAAGTGTTATATTTAAAGAATAAAGGTTTATTTCTACTTAGATAAACCCGTCTACATCATCTAAGGCGAATATTCCTAAAATATCTAATTAATGGCCCAAATGTGTCTTTAAAAGATATTTCTAATTCTCTAGTATCCATCCATTTCACCCTCTAACGCCGCACTGAAATATCCTATCTGAATCAATAATTGATAGAATATCTTCCGTATCCCCAAAAAGCTTACTATGCGAGGCTTTGCCACTGGCCCTGGCAATCTAATTGTTATCCTTGGAAATTTCGACCGGTAGCGAATCCTTCACATCCTCGGTCGTGAAACTAAAACAGAAAATATATCTCCCCCTTTAAAAGCGTTGTAAGTGATCATGTTTTCACGCCCGGCCCCGATTGCTTTCTGCGTTTCGTAAGATAATTACGTTATTCTCCTGGGGAATGTACTCTTGAATATTATATGTAGTGTCCCTGTTAATAGTGATACATATATTTACTTAACTCGCAGTGTTCGAAAGATAACCCGTTCCTGGCATATTCTCCCGAAAAATTCTTCATATCAACCAAGGCGATTGTTAATTTCTTGGGAATACACGCTCCAAATGCCTGATCGATTAATATAGATGATTCATTCGTTCCGATGATGTACGTTTTATACTGATAAAGCCTCATTCAAAGCAGACATGGCGTTATAGTGCGGGGTAACCCTGTTAATCCATAATTTGGCCTTCTCTACGTTCAGCTGGTTCAACTCACCATTTACATCTATACCCAAAATCCAGCTGTTATTAGCCATTTCTAACCTAATTCTCAAAGCTACCGAATCTAGTAAATATACATGTCAATACTCGCTAGATCAAGGAGCAAGGGGGAGTGGGATTGTACGCCAACCGATTTAGGAGCCGTTATGACACTCGTTTCCCACATGGCGGCGTCCTGGAAGGTATTAACTGTGAATGCTCTAATTTACCAAACGTCCCATTATCATCGTCATTAAACAATCTACTCCGTCCTAACATAGACATCGCAATGGGTTTTATATTTTTTAACAGTTTAATATATGATTGATAGTGAAATATCGGACAAGATTCCACCAACATCTCATTCAAAAATATGGATACGGATTTGAAAAGTGTTACTTATTCCGTTGAATAATGCTTCCCTACCTTCATCCGTATTCAAACGTGATATACTATACCCCGAAAAAAGCTTCTGATTCGGGAACCTTCTTTATCGTCCATTACATAGTATTCCCGTCCTTTTTCTTTAGAGGAATAACCTGTAACTACCTCGAAAACTGATCGAGGACTATTAAAAGATATTTATAACCTTCGTTATAAGGGGCGAGTTTAGACATGTCAGCCAGATCACTGCTAACGGTGACCCGAGGTTTCAGGGATATCACCTTTCTTCGAATGAATTTCTTCAGTGTAAGTTTATGTAAAGCATAAGAGGGTTGACTCTTTAGGTCATTTTTGACACCATCTCTAAATAATATATATATTTCACTAAAACTGTCGGGGTATTCAACGTTTTCGTATATCTTCTTCAATACCCAAAGCTGCTTCTTAGTCACCACTGTTGATAAGTAATTTGATATTCGGTTTCACCCGTCATATTAGTCCTGAGCTGTAAGCTATCAGGTGCGAGGTCAACCAGTAGATAACCGTACTACTGGATATACGAGATAATATCTCGGAGAACTCGCCACCCTTCTGATGTCCGATTAACTAACGGACCAAAGTTTCAATTTGAACTATGTCTCTATTCTTTATTAGAATGTGATGGGAACAGTTAAAACTGATATTTCTACTGAATTTACCCGAAGGGAATACATTCTGCGTTATGAACACGACGGAGATTGACGAATGCCGTCCAGCAGTAAACGCGAGAGTGTAGAACAGTCCCATGTCCGTGGTCCCTCGATTTATATATTCAAAGGGGTTTAATAATTCTTTACTAATCCTGATCTTGTTCCCTATAGACGAGTACTTCTGTAATGGATGTTCATTCACCCCGCAATATAGTACTATATTATAGAATTTCTTTTCATACTCTTCAATTATTTTCCGGCAAATCACACTCTTTCCCGAGTTGCTGCTATGATAATTCGGGACGGATACGCGAATAGATCTATTGCTTCTGCGAAGAAACGAGTTGCTTGCATCCCAAAGGTTCCGATGATGACACTATTCATACGAAGAGAAAGAATGTGTAAAATAAAGGTAGCAAATATTTTATTCACTGAGAATAGACATTATAAACGAATACATTTTATATACAATGAATAGTCATATCGTAATAAATTTCTTATTTACATAGAACACACAGGTGCAGAGATAAAGGGTGTAAAAAGTAGTTAGCAAATATATTTCAAAGAAGGTTCTCGAGTCAGAAACTTTTTTCGGGGGGTATCACGTTTGAATACGATGAAGGTAGGGAATTCTATAACAAGCAAGTGAGGGAATACCTAAACGACAGAAATATAAAATTATATAGTGTACATTCGAGAGAAATTAAAGCGGCAATAGCTGAAAGAGTTATCAGGACACTTAAAAGTAAAATATATAGTTACTTAACTCACAACAATAGAAATAAATACGTTAATGTGCTGCATGACATCGCTACCGGCTATAATAATAATAGCCACACAGAGGATTAGGAGGTGGGCAGACCTCGAATCGCATTCACGCGTTAGTAGACAGAGGATATAAGCCACAGTTTTTTCATGATATAAACAATAAAAAAACGGATCACCGCGGAAAGAACCCGTCAGTTCCCTTTTTGAAAGTTGGTAGTATAGCCCATATAGCAGATGAAGACAGGACTGTATTCTTCAGGAAAGGATATACCGTGCAGAACACTTGCACTTACGATTGATTTAAAAATAGGGAAAGTTGACGGGAAACAGATTCCTACAGTATATTATTTAGAGGACTTGCAAGGGAGGAGACTATTAAAGGACTATTTTATAAATAAGCGTTAATCCCCGCTAACCTACCGGAGCTCTACATCAATATTTTAAAAAGGAGGAAGAGAGGTAATAGGACGAAGTACTACGTCAAGTGGAGCGGGGTACCCGAAACAATTTAATTCCTAGTTGGATGAATCTCGGCTTGTTGGGTATGAGTCATCTTAGTAAAAGAGCGTTAATATATAAAAATGAGGAGTTCATCCTATTTATATCGCGTCTTTCAGCTCCAAATGGGAATAGAGTAATACCTATACATTAGGAAAAGAATTTATTAGTACTATTTCCGAGACTTTAGAAACTTTCTTCTGGGGAAATCTAACGCAGGATAAAATTCACGTGAAAAGGTTCAGAAGGTTTAGGAAGGAGATGCGCGAAGTCTCCTTGAAGAAGACTCCGTTACTGAAGAAGAAGGAAATATTAAGAGTAGGGAAGGCGGTAGCGCGATTTTATTTGTATTACTCCCCATAGTTGCGGAATTAATAGCAAGTCTCTTCAAATAATAATAACAACTTATCACTGATAGGAACTGTTTTTGAAGGTAGGTAGTATAGTACGTATAGCATATGAGAATAGGACTGTATTCTTCAGGAAGGATATACCGTGCAGGACACGTACGAATTATTCTAGAAAAAAAATTGGGAAAGTTGACAGGAAACAGAAAGCTACAGTATATTATCTAGAGGAAGGTGAGTAAGACCCCTCATGAAATACGTAAATATGATTTACGTGACGTCACAGGGGTAGAAAAGTGGAGTCAATTTGGGGTGAGGGGTTGAAAGAATGGTTTTATTCCCAGAGAGTTACGTGACGTCGCAGGGGTAGTGGAGTCAATTTGTGGTGAGGGCTTGAAATGTTGGTTTTTATTCCCAGAGAGTTATGTGATGTCACAGGGGTAGAATAGTTGAGTCAATTTGGGGTGAGGTGTTGAAGTGTTGGTTTTTATTCCCGTAGAGTTACGTGACGTCACAGGGGTAGAAAAGTGGAGTCGATTTGGGGTTAGGGGAGGCCATGCCCCCCCTAATATAAGCTCATGTACGTACATGAGCTAGTAAGACAAATGGAGTCAATTATGAGCTCATGTACGTACATGTACTTATCATACAAATGGAGTCAATTATGAGCTCATGTACGTACATGAGCTTATAATACAAATGGAGTCAATTTGGGGTCAGGGGTGGCCACGCCCCCCAGAATAGTGGAGTCTATATGGGGTCAGGGTGGCCACACCCCCCAGACAAGTGGAGTCTAAATGGGGTCGGGGTGGCCACGCCCCTTTTGGGGGTTTTGGGGGTTGCCCCGCCCCTTTTTAGGCCTCACCTACGTACATGAGCCTATCAGGAGGGGGGGTAGCCACGCCCCTTGGGGGGTGGGGGGCGGGGGCGAGGCTAGAAAAGTGGAGTCTATATGGGGTCTTTTCCTCTACTACTCGAATACTTTCAGACCCTATCTGTGGCCCTTTTTCAAGAGATGCCTGGGTCAAGACTGCGGGGCCTTGACCCAGGCTGACAACCTACGCATCTCTTGAAAAAGGGCCACAGAAAGTACTCGAGTGTTGAGTAAAATAAAATGTAAATACTTAGGGGTAAACACGTTATGCACAGTAATTTTGTGCGTTTCATCTTCAATCTTCAGAAGAAAATGGAAAGAAGTTTTTGTTCGGTTCAATGTGCACAATGTCTCGTCGGGAGATCCTCTGATTATGGGCAGTCCTGGCATGGTTGAATATTGCTCCCTCCTGGGCGTGGCAGGAAATTCCTTTCGAGAAGCTCATCGTGGTCATACTGACGTAGGTGCCAAGGCATCCTTGGACGGGGCATGAATACCGGTACACCACGTTGATCTTCTTCAAGGGGTCCTGCTGCTAAGGGGACGGGCGGCATCGGCTGGATTATTCTTCAACACCAAGTCGCTGATTATTCTAATTTTATGTAAATAGTCAGATATAGCACGATCCATCGCATGAATAACGAAATTAATGGCAATGCTTGTTTTTCTCGTTATCACGTGAATAATAGTAATATTAATAATAATAATTTTTGGCCATCCCATTCTGCAGTATTGACAAAACTAACGCAACATTATTTGGAATCTACAAATGGTTGATAGTTTATCGTTAATATTAACATACTAACGGATACGACAATTACCTTAGAAAAAATGGATATATCCTTATAAAAAACTTGAGGTGTTTTTTTCTGAACTTTTCACTGACAGCTAAACGGTAATTAAAACCTCTTAGTAATTGTTCTTCTTATGTCCCTTCAAACTTTTTACTCCCTATTTCCCTTTCAGCGCTGAATGACCTCGTCATATGTCCCAGCGCTTGGCCTTTGGCCTAAATCTTATATTCCAGTTCCCTCTGGTGTGGACTTCGTATATCACTCAGATCTCTGATCAGATGCACTGACTTGAGTGAAAGCTCTTTAGCGCCCCACGGACAACTGGATTCAAGAGATTTCTCGTTAAACCAGGTATTTCTCTACGTCCACATCGCTCCGCCGCCAAGATGTGGTCATCTCTCATGGTGCGCATGAGTTTGCATAAAAATAGTTCCTGTAGTGTTTTTTCAATAGGCTGGTCATATTATACTGGATAACGTCCCTCCCCCGTCTCTTCGACTGGGTAGTTTTTATAATGTGGGGTTTCGGGTTGCATCCTGCCTCCTTAGGAGTCCATGACTTTTCTCATTGTGTGCGCTGTTTCTAGAAGCACACTCTTCTGTATGAGTCCTGCAGCTACTTCGGCCTCTAGTTTTTCTAGATTCCTTTTCAGGGATCTTGGGATCGTACCTAGTGTTCGTATGATTATGGGTACAATTTCCACTGGCATATCCCATATCCTTCTTATCCATTATTATTATTATTATTATTATTATTATTATTATTATTATTATTATTATTATTATTATTATTATTATTGGAGAAACAAATCCACAGTTATGTAAATGTACATACATTTCAGTTTAACTGTGGATTTGCTTCTCCATTTGAAAACTCGTGCTACTATGAGGATTTTTTAATTATTATTATTATTATTATTATTATTATTATTATTATATTATTATTATTATTATATTATTATTAATTAATTAATTTTTTTTGGTCTATCACAGTCCTCCAATTCGACTGGGTGGTATTTGTAGTGTCGGGTTCTGGGTTACATCCTGCCTCCTTAGGAGACCATCACTTTTCTTACTATGTGCGCCGTTTCTAGGATCACACTCTTCTGTATGAATCCTGGAGCTACTTCAGCCTCTAGTTTTTCCCGATTCCTTTTCAGGGATCTTGGGATGGTACCTAGTGTTCGTATGATTATGGGTACAATTTCCACTGGCATATCCCATATCCTTCTTATCCATTATTATTATTATTATTATTATTATTATTATTATTATTATTATTATTATTATTATTATTATTATTATTATTATTATTATTATTAGGAGAAACAAATCCACAGTTATGTAAATGTACATACATTTCAGTTTAACTGTGGATTTGCTTCTCTATTTGAAAACTCGTGCTACTATGAGGATTTTTTAATTATTATTATTATTATTATTATTATTATTATTATTATTATTATTATTATTATTATTATTATTATTATTATTATTAATGAATTAATTTTTTTTGGTCTATCACAGTCCTCCAATTCGACTGGGTGGTATTTGTAGTGTCGGGTTCTGGGTTACATCCTGCCTCCTTAGGAGACCATAACTTTTCTTACTATGTGCGCCGTTTCTAGGATCACACTCTTCTGTATGAATCCTGGAGCTACTTCAGCCTCTAGTTTTTCCCGATTCCTTTTCAGGGATCTTGGGATCGAGCCTAGTGTTCCCATGATTATGGGTACAATTTCCACTGGCATATCCCATATCCTTCTTATTTCTATTTCAGGTCTTGATACTTATCCATTTTTTCCCTCTCTTTCTCTTCAACCTCTTGTGTACCCTTGGTATTGGGACATCAATGAGTGATACTGGTCTATTTGCATGTATCACCCTATCTGTTCTGATACCATAGTCCCAGAGGATCTTTGCCCGATCGTTTTCTATCACTCCTTCAGGTTGGTGCTCGTACCACTTATTACTGCAAGGTAGCTGATGTTTCTTGCACAGGCTCCATTAAGATGAACCTTATTCATATAGAATAGGCCCTGAGGAGCCACTGACAGGAAATTCAAGTTCCATAAAATAAAGTGTTCATTTGGGAGAAATGCCAGAAGATAATAAGAGGCCCTGCTGGAATCACGCGAGTGAACTGATCACTCAACATCTTCAGTATCCCTCGGTATTTTTCGTCCAAGAGGCCACTTGGGGCTTTGGGCTCAAGTCAGTGAAAGTTGTCGGTCTTGATCTCACACAGGAAAAATCAATTCACATCTTCAGAGGCCTAAGATTTTACAGTTTTTAGTGATCACTCTATGAGAAAATGTGGTGACAAATCAGTTAAAACGTGTCACAACATCTTTCCTGTTTAGGAGACCGTTCTCTCATTTTCTGTAAAGACAAAATAAGCTAAGCATTCAGTGTTTTACATTCTTCAGGGTTTAATAGACCAGTTTGGAAAACCCAGGGAAGTATAAAGCGTTTATCATTGTCAAGGGCCTCAAGTTTTTCCTTTTTAACAGACTGGGTTGTTATCAATTGATGGAACGCGGCAATTAACACCGTTCATATTTTGCTCATATTTTATATATATGTATATATACATATATACATATACATATATCTATAAATTTATCTATCTATCTATCTATCTATCTATCTATCTATCTATCTATCTATCTATATATATATTATGTTTGTTATTTTTCCTCAAGATTATGTTTATCTTCACGTTTTTACAGTTTATGAGAGAGAGAGAGAGAGAGAGACGAGAGGAGAGAGATCGTATGATTTCCAAGTGTGTTAACGCATTCATAAGTCCTGTTTCCACCATTCATTAGTTACCTAAAGATTCACTGTTTCGTAATTTAACGTTATCGGCTTCTTTATGTACAACTATATAATTTTCATACATTGATAGAGCTTAAAAGATTTGTATCTTCACTTTTCATGCAATTGGAACTTCCGAAGTTCAAGTGAAGGGGCAATGCATCACTACCTTAATACAATTCTTGTATTTTAATCATTCACCTACATATTCTTTTGAAGCTTGAATTTCAAGTCTATAATGGCCTCATTGGAGGCCTTGTTCCATATGAATAGGTTTCATCTTCAAAATAATAATAAAATAATAATAATAATAATAATAATAATAATAATAATAATAATAATAATAATAATAATACTTAGAAGCAGACCCTCTCTCCAGCATACTTTATTAAAAGTAATGGCTACTTAAGCAGCGTTACACTTGTAGAGACTTTTCTCTATTTTCCGAATAGCGGCTTTTTCCGTGGTACTTAGACAGGCTAGTAGAGCGCCTATGGAGGTCATGATCAAATACAGAGTCAAAATTGGTGTATATATTTGAATTTTACAGATAAACTGTGATACCATAATCATCAAAGTCATTAACGATATATATATATATATATATATATATATATATATATATATATATATATATATATATATACATACATACATACATACATATATATCTTTCTTGAAGCAAGCGAGCTTTTGTCTGGAGCTGCCAGACATCCTCGGGCTGGGAAGCTGAGGGTGGACTGATCTTGGAGCGTTGTTATTGTTGAAGATTAAGCCAGCCTTGTGCTGGCACGGGCTCTTGCTCCTAGAGCAGCCCGTATCTGGATTATCTGTAAATATACGAAAACAGTGCTTTGTCGGTTAGTTGTTGAAAGGGGATAGGGTGACAGGCAGGATTGCAACCCCTTTGAACCTAACGGTACCCATCAGTAGGAGAGAAAGTTTTATAGCAGTGAGACTCAGCCTAGATGGAGAGTGCTGAGTAGGAAAAAGGAAGCGAGTTTTAGTTTGAGGGAAAGGTGGTGGTAAAAAAAAAAAAGTGGGGGGGAGGGGAAGTTACCTATAACATTTTTTTGGATTTCAGGCTCAGTATATATACGTGTGTAGCATCAGAAAATATTGCAATATATATCAAACCAACATTAAGAAAGTATTATAGTATATATACATGTTCATGCATACTCACACTTATACATATGTTCCCAAAGTAGAGGGTATGTGCATTGTGTAGCTTTCTTTGGTTTTAGGTTTGTACGACAATAGGAGATTCCCATGTGTCTATGGAGAAATGCCGTGTAATTCCTCTTTTTACCTGGGAGGTGGGTGAGACAGTAGGAGATTCCCATGTGTCCTTATGTTATTTAGGATGTGTCTAGTGATCTGTGCCGGTGTCAGCTCATTTTCAGTAAGGTTCGACCTGAGAGACTGTGTCTCTGGGCAGTCTAGTAGGTAGTGTTCGAGGGGCTGGATTGCCTCTCGGTCACAGTACTGACATAACCTGCCCTCATTACCTATCATTTGCCAGGTGCACAGGTATCCTAGCCTTAATCTGTGTGTGATGACTGAGAGTTTTCTAGTGGTTTGCTTTGGGATGTCATGCTGCCTTAGATTTGTGACATCCACATACCACTTGGACGTTCGTGAATCTTGTAGTGACGTCGTACTTCACTCTCTTCTTGGAGTTTGGCATAGCTTTTAGCCATTTCCTTTAGGTGTGCTGTGGATGGTTGCACTTTTATGCTTGCTGTACTGCAGCTGAGGGCACTTTTGGCTAGGATGTCAGCTTCATTTCCCTGGATTCCCTCATGGCTGGGTATCCAGTTTAGTATGACTCTCCTGCCAGCAGCTTGATGTGTCTTGGCCACTGATTTTATGGCTGTTATCAGTGTCACATTTTCTTTTGGATTTGTCATTTTGATTGCGAGTATTACTCTTTTGGAGTCGATATGCAGTGTTGTGTGTCCTTCTTTTAGATTGGAATTTTCTAAGGCTTTTAAGATTGCCATTAGTTCCGCTTGTAGTATGGAGACATTGTTGGATAGCCTCCAGCTTCCTTTGAAGTCTTGGGCAGCCACTGCTGCTGCAGTTGCTGGAGCTTCTGGATCAACTGAGCCATCTGTGTAATATGTGTTTTCAGCTGCTGTACTCATGATTGCTTCTTCTGCTGCAGTTTTCATCTGTGCTGGTGTGCACAGTGCTTTGTTTGCCGGTAATATTGTGAAGTTATACCGGATTGGGTCTTCAACCCAGGGAGGTGTCTTTTGGTATCCCTCAGGTGGGACATCCTTTGTTATATGTTTCACTGTGTCCTGCATACCCAGTTCTCTCAGTGTCTGGAGTATACTGCCCGCATAGGTTTTGGGCGGGTCTAGCTCTTCATACAGGTTTATACACGCTTGCATTTTGTTTATTTGTGGTCCATTTCTTTCATTTCTGATGGTTTTGCCGCTAAGGAGGTCTAGGCGGCTGTAGGACTTACAGCATCGCAACCATCAACGCGGGGAAAGTGGCCTGAGACTTGGTTCAAGCCACCAATGAAAACGAAGACCTACTGCCACCAGCCAATAGTAGATCAGCATGGGGCAGACCCCCTGCTGTCAACCACAAATATAAACGAGGACGGACACCGCTCCAAGATCAGTCCACCCTCAGCTTCCCAGCCCGAGGATGTCAGGCAGCTCCAGACGAAAGCTCGCTTGCTTCAAGAAAGATATATATATATATATATATAATATATATATATATATATATATATATATATATATATATATATATATATATATTGTTTAATGACTTGATGACTATGGTATCATAGTTTATCTGTAAAATTCAAATATACACCAATTTTGTCTGTATTTGATCATGACCTCCGTAGGCGCTCTACTAGCCTGTCTAAGTACCACGGAAAAAAGCCGCTATTCGGAAAATAGAGAAGAATCCCTACAAGTGTAACACGTTGAAGTAGCCATTATTTTTAATGAAATAATAATAATAATAATAATAATAATAATAATAATAATAATAATAATAATAATAATGTTTAAAAAATATCCACAATTATATATAAAAATATATTTGTATGTAAAAATAAAAAACAAAGACTTTCGAACACTTGAACGGTGTTCCTCATCAGTGTGACGTTACACTGATGAGGAACACCGTTCAAGTGTTCGAAAGTCTTTGTTTTTTATTTTTACATACATATTTTTATATATAATTGTGGATATTTTTAAACAATTTGTTTTCACGGAATTGTGAATTTCTTAACAAAAATAATAATAATAATAATAATAATAATAATAATAATAATAATAATAATAATAATAATAATAATAATAATAATAATAATAATAATAATAATAATATATTGGTAAAAGATCCTCAATTAGGCAAATTCTGTTAAAGAGAATGGCAGAATAAAGCGATTTGATTTTTATATATTATTTTTTCTATTTTTCTACAATACGCTTCTCAGGCTCAACGATGTTTCTGAATAGACTGGCCAATATGTCGTATTGGGATTTTTTTTAAAGAATTATTTTCAGAAATTGCCAATATGAATATTGGCCAGTTACCCAGAAATATCGCTGAGCCAGAGAACCGGATTGTAAGAAAAAAAATAATATTCTGCCATTCTCTTTAACAGAATAATAATAATAATAATAATAATAATAATAATAATAATAATAATAATAATAATAATAATAATAATAATAATAATAATATTAATAATCATGCTATTCCAGGCTTATTGTCATCCGCAATACCATGGGACACCAGAGAAGTTAGAGAAAGAGAGGGAAAAATGGATAAGTATCAAGATCTGAAAATAGAAATAAGAAGGATATGGGATATGCCAATGGAAATTGTACCCGTAATCATAGGAGCACTAGGCACGATCCCAAGATCCCTGAAAAGGAATCTAGAAAAATTAGAGGCTGAAGTAGCTCCAGGACTCATGCAGAAGAATGTGATCCTAGAAACGGCGCACATAGTAAGAAAAGTGATGGACTCCTAAGGAGGCAGGATGCGACCCGGAACCCCACACTATAAATACCACCCAGTCGAATTGGAGGACTGTGATAGAGCAAAAAAAAATAATAAATAATAATACTAATAGTAAAGAAAGGGAAAAAATGGATAAGTATCAAGTCCTGAAAATAGAAATGAGAAGGATATGGGACATGCCAGCGGAAATTGCACCCATAAACATAGGAACACTAGGCACGATCCCAAGATCCCTGAGAAGGAATCTGGAAAAACTAGAGCTGAAGTAGCTCCAGGACTCATGCAGAAGAGTGTGATCCTAGAAACAGCGGACATAGTAAGAAAAGTGATGGACTCCTAAGGAGGCAGGATGCAACCCGGAACCCCACACTATGAATACCACCCAATATAATTGGAGAACTGTATTAGCCCCCCCCCCCCCCCCCTCCCCCCACCCCCCCCCCTCCCCATATGATAATAATGCATTTGGTATCTCATAAATAACGCGTTGGATTATTTCTTTTTGCTTTTGTAGCGTGGTTAATTTGTAAACTGTTTCCATGTGGTTTATCAACAACCTCATTTGACATGCACTGATTTAGACGTATGCCACTTATGGTGTCTTGTACGTAGTAATTTGCCAAAACTGTTTCCATGTGTTTATCAGCAACCTCATCTACATGCATGATTTTAGACGTGGGCCATTAGGGTGTTTGTAACGATTGCACATCAACGCCCAATGTTTACTAAGATTCTTCTCGTGGTCATTGACAGTTCATCTAATTCCTCCCTCGTTGGATGTTACTAAAAAAGAGGCGATTATCTTCAGGGGTATTTTATTTTGGCTTCTGGTGCTATTTTTTTGGTTTTCCCTTAATCAGCTGTATAACTAATTACTGTATTCAGTCGACAGTCCAGGATCAGATAAAAATCAGATGTCCTTCCACAAGACATTTAAGTCCTTTCTCGATTAGTCACTAAAATGCGACAAGTTTTATTATTATTATTATTATTATTATTATTATATTATTATTATACTATTATTATTATTATTATTATTATTATTATTATTTTGTTAAAAATGGTTGCGTTTCAGCACTATTAATTTTATAGAGTCTTCTCTATTTTTCTGATGAAGGCTTTCTCGTTGTTGCTTAGACCGGCGAGCAACGCACCAAAGGGCATGGCAAAATTCGGTTGAGTCATTTTGGTTTATTTATTATCTCTCTCTCTCTCTCTCTCTCTCTCGATCCTCTCTCTCTGCTCATCTCTCTCTCTCTCTCTCTCTCTCCAACGCAACGTTTCGTCCTGATCCACAGGACATTATCCAGCGATGACTGCTGAGGGATTGAATTCCAGTGGTTGTTGTTTTTGATTAAGCTGACCTTGTCTCAGCATGGTCTCTTGCTCACCGAGTAGCCCGTAAGGTTTCCAGTGGCGAGTCCTTCTCCTTACATCATGATGTTGCGGGCTCTCGAGTATGGTCTGGAGAACCCCTCTGGCAGGTCTAGTTTTCATTGATTCCTGGGAAGGTGACTCATACAGTGAACATTTTCGAGTCTTGTGGACCTTCTCAGGTGGGGAATCTCACTGGGAGCTTCTTGATTGGCATCTACCTGAGTGACGTCACCCTTGGTATTATTCTCATAATGTGCTTCACGTCCGGTGTTGTTTGTTTCATGCGCGCTGGTATTTTTGTAGGGGGGGAGGGGCGTGGTCCTCCTCATACACGTCGGTATCAGGAACGCTTCTTGAGTGGTATTAGAGAGGCTTTTGCTCAAGAATAAGCAGCGCTTCTAGGAGGCACAGATGTCGTGGATCAGGGGCTCTGCTGGTGATATTGACATTCCTGATGATGTCGTCTCTCGTGATGACTTTCTGGTGCACTCCAAGGGCGTGCTGCCTAATGGCGCCCTCCTGGGCATGGGAGGAGATCCTTTTAGACAGGCACATCGTCATCATGCCGATGTAAATCCCAGGGCATCCTACGGCAGGGCATACGTATCAGTAGACAACGTTGGACTGCTTTAGGGGGTCTCCTACGGGTGGGGAGGGGTTGTTCTTCATCAGGAGGTCCTACGTACGCCGATTCTTGTAGTAAATAAGGAGGGACACACTCTTCCTTCCTCCATAGGGCGGATGTGTTCCTCTATTATTTTCTTGATGGCTTTGTAGAAAAGTTTTATATCCTCTGGGGGTCGAATGTTCCTTCTCTCTTACTCTGTCATATATCAATTGTCAAGGGCGGCTCGTGTTTCTCAGTTTATGAGTTTATTCAAGTACTCATTATTAATCAGCATCTGGGATGCTCGGTCAAGTTTAAGGTGTGTGTCTGTGTCCTGCCACGTTGAACAGTATGAGAAGGCCCTCCTGACAAAGGCTCTGACGGTGGTGGTCTTGAACCGCGCAGGACACTCGCTATCTCCGTTTAGACAAAGTCCAAGGTTCGTAGCTTTTGTGTAGACTGTTGTCGTTAACTTCTGATTCATCTTTGTGACAAGGACGTCGAGGAAGGGGAGCTGATCGTGAAGTTGAGTGAGCTGTGACGCAGGAACTGCTGTCGAAGGGCTTCTACCTCATCCTCGGAGTCGGCTTGCACGAAGATGTCATCGATATAGCGTCCTTATGTGCGGGGACATATATGTTGAGAGAAGATCCTTTCTTCCACTTCTCCCATGTAGAATTTAACAAAGAGGACTCCTAAGGGGGACACCATCGCTACGCCGTCATTTTGGTGGTACATCTGTCCTCGGTGGGTGGTGAAAGGGCCTCACTTCGTACAGATATCAGCTGGGTTCTTAACAAATCTTCTAGGATGTTCAGGGGTCTCATATCTGAATTTCTATATACCCGCTCCATGATGATCCCCATCGTCTCGTTGACTGGGACATTGGTGAATAGGGACTCAACGTCTAAGGACGCCATGCTTCCCACATTGGAGGAGTCGCGGATCTTCTCCAATAATTCCACCAATGAGGTGAGGCAGTACCTGGAGGGGATATATTGAGTAAAAATTTTATTAAAGCGTTTGGTCAGGGCATAAGTTTGGCCGGGCGTTTGGGTGATGATCGGGCGTAGAGGTTGCCTTCCTATGGGTCTTCACGTTCACCCGTATAGGTAGCCGTGGCAGTAGTCACCTTGGATGGGCTGGAGGTGTGTGGCATTCATAGCGGCATTCATGGCTGTGATGACCCAGTTGGCATCGCGTTGGATGTCTTCCGTCGGGTTCCTCGCAAGTCTCTCGAACTTGGAGACATCAGACAAGATGACGTCGAGTAATCCGAGGTACTGATAAGCACGAATGTAGCTGTCTTCTGCACGTCTTACGGTGATGTCTTCTCTCTTTTCAGATCTGCGGCTGCTTCTTTCATCTCTTTGGTGTAAATACCACTCGAGTCTGACCCCCTGTCCGTAACAGCCTCTGCTAGCAGAAGAGGTTGAAGGGTTGACGTCCTTACAGACCTTACAGACCTTACAGTTCGTTCGGGTTGCCCCAGGTCCCTCAGTGTGAGGCGCCTCTAATGTCTACCAGAGAGTTGCTAGTACATCTTCCGGTATATTTTGCATCTTCCAATCTTGGATGGTCTGGGATGCAGTTTAGATATTTGTCGAGCTTATTCTTAAACACATCTACGCTCACTCCTGATATATTCCTCAGATGAGCTGGCAACGCATTGAATAGACGCTGCATTATCGATGCTGGTGCGTAGTGGATAATGTTCTGTGTGCTTTCCTTATTTTTCCTGGTATAGTTTTGGGCACTATTAATCTACCGCTGCTTGCTCTTTCTGATATTTAGTTCCATGATATTTTCTGTATTCCTTCTATCTGTTTCCATGCCTGAATTATCATGTAACGTTCTTCTTCTCCTTTCTAGACTATATAATTCTAAGGATTGTAGTCTTTCCCAGTAGTCTAGGTCCTTAACTTCTTCTATTCTAGCTGTAAAGGACCTTTGTACACTCTCTATTTGTGCAATATCCTTTTGATAGTGTGGGTACCAATATCATATTGCAATATTCAAGTGGACTACGAACATATGTTTATTAAAGCATAATCATGTGTTCAGCTTTCTTGTTTTGAAGTGCCGTAACAACATTCCATTTTTGCTTTACATTTTGGCCAACAGAATGGCTATTTGATCATTGCATAAAACATGTCTATCATCATCACACCAAGGTCTTTAACTGCTTCCTTATTTGTGATTGTCTCATTATTAGGTCCCCTATATGCATATAGCTTTCCTTCTCTGTCTCCATATTTATTGATTCAAAAAAATTTATCAGAGTTAAATACCATCCTATTTACTACTCGCCCAATCATATACTTTGTTAAGGTCTCTTTGTAGAGCGTTCCTATCTTTCATCACAAGTAATTTCTCTACTTATTCTTGTGTCATCAGCGAAACTACTCACTACCGAATCCTTAACATTACTGTCTATGTCTTCAATCATAATAACAAACAATATTGCAGCTAGCACCGTACCTTGTGGGCACACCGGATATTACCTTGGTTTCATCCGATTTCTCATCGTTTGCAATAACTATCTGTTTTCTGTTGTGTAAAAATTCTTTTAACCATCTTCCTACTTTATCTCGATATTGTGTTTTCTAATTTTCTTTGCTAATATATTATGGTCTACTTTGTCAAAAGCTTTTGCAAAGTCTAGATAAACCACATCTGTTTCATTTCCGCTTTTCATATTTTTGAATATGTCTCACGGTGGACTAACAGTTGGGTTTGTGTACTTTTTCCGGGTACGAAACCGTGTTGTCCTATATTAAACAAATTATTTTTTATTAAATGTTTCATAATATTTTTCTTCATTACCCATTTCATACACTTTCATAATATGTGATGTTAGACTCACAGGCCGCCTATAATTACTTGCCTCTAGTCTTGATCACTTTTGAAAGTAGGGGTGATATATGCTAATTTGTGCTCATCATAATCTTGCCTGTATCTACACTTTGTCTTAATAATATGCAAGTGGCTTTGCGATAGAATGAACTACTTTCTTTAACAAAATAGCAGGGACTCCATCCGGCCCTGCAGCAGCTCCATTTTTAATTTCATTAATTGCCTGCAACAATATCAGCTTCATTAATTTCTATGTCAGCTAAATATTCACTATTTTCGTCCCTTACTTCTATATCATTATCTTCATTATCTATTCTAGGGGAATTCTCTCTTATATCGTTCTGCCAGTATGTTGCAAAACAAATTTCCTTTTTTTCATTCGTTAATCTCCCTTCAATTCTCAGAGGGCCTATTTCTATTCTTCTTTATTCATCTCTTCGCATATGAGTATAATAGTTTGGGGTTTTCTTTTGCTTGATATTTAATAGGGTTTTTTCTTCCAAGTCCCGTTTTTCATTTCTTTTTTTTTGATTGTATAATCTTTTGTTCTGCATTTTTCTATCTTACTTTTTAGTTCTATAACTTTCCATGCATTTTTTCTTTTGCAAGACCTTTTTTCCACTTTCTGATTTTCTGGAACAAGATCCTTCTGTCTCTTGGTATGCATGAATGATGTTTACTTTTCTTCTTCGGTATATATTTATCCACTATTTTCTCCAATATTTTATATAATATCTACCGTATTTACCCTTATGTCATCACTTACGAAAATGTATTATCCCAATCTTTGTTTAATTCTTCATTAATTTCTGACCATTTTTATATTTTTACTGTAGAAGTTGGTATTTTCCATATCCTTCCCACTTTTTCATTTCTTGCTTATCTCTATTTCACTTGCTTTGGAATGAACTGTTAATTCTATGACATTATGATCTGAAATACTCGCATTATAAACTATTATTTCTTTAACATAATCATCTCGTTCACAAATACTAGGTCTAAAGTATTTTCCTTTCTTGTTGGCAGGTGATTTATTTGTTGAATGTTGTATTCTAGTAGCATATCTAATAGCTTTTCAAATTGCCTCTTATCTTCTGCACTACTATTACTCTCTTTTTTATATGTATAAGTACAACATCAGTCTCCTATTAGTTCTTTTTTCCATTCTTTACGAAAAGGAAAAGTTGCAAGTCAACCAGATAGGAGGAATAGGCCAGTCTTGTGATTTCTACATATATCATCCAATTTTTCAATTATTAAGCCAAACTCCTTTAGTATTAGGAGGTTTCATATATTACTAGGATCATCAATTTTTCGATTCCAAATTTTTCTAACCGCTATTAGTCACATTATGAGTTACTATATTTCTCATATATTTTTCCTTGTTTTTGTCTTTCCCATATATTGCGGTTCCCCTTGATTCCATATTTTCTATCTGATCTATAAGTTTGGACCCCCTTCTTTTTATTGATCATCATTCCCAGTCTCTTGGGAATACCAGGTTTCACTTATATTTCATTATATCTATTTTCTTTTCATTTCTTTTGGGGTTTAGTCTTCTAAGTACTCTATTTTCTTTTTGAGTTACTCGTAACTAAACCCTGCGCATTCATCACTATGATGGTTTGCGTGTTTTCTCCTTCATTTAATATTGGTAGTAATAAGGATTTTCCCATGTCTCTTTCCTGTTCTGGTATGTGTTGTTCTTTTTTCATTTCCAGAAATTCTGACATTATTAAAAAATCCAACTTTTCCATAATATTTGATCTTCCTTCATCATAATTATTCATTTTGTGTCTGAATCTGCAATTTTCTCCGTTTCTGCAATATCCTCTTGCATAATAAATACAGTTATTATCTCTTGAGTAGAATTTCGGAGCTGATGCTTTGAAATTTTTTGCTGACACCTCTGCATATCTCATTGGTGGTTTGGCTTTTCTCTTTTACCTGATATTCTTGATTTCTCTCTTTATTTGTTTCTTTCTTATTTTGGATTTTATTACTTGGTGGGTTATTTATTTGATTATGATTCATGGCTACAGGGTGCATATATTGCATTTTTGTCGAACTTACATCCTTTTCCTTCTTTTAGGTTTTACATATTTTTGGATGCAGATCTCTGCAATCATCCCCATAGCCATCTAAGTATGCACATTTACCATATATTTCATAGTTTTTGACATACCTTAGGATGTTGTAGTAACATCTTTCTCCAAATCTGCAATTCCCTCTTTCAAAAGGTTGCAGATTTTGTCTTTCTTGTCTATTTTTTCCTCTTTCCCGTCATTTGTGTAGATCTGGGTAGAGCCTCTTCGGGATTTGCTTTTCTGTTGTCATATCGTAATTTTATTTATTTCTTCGTAGGATATGCTGCTTTATTGCCTCATATGTAGTATCAATGAGTATCTCTGCCATCCATACTTTTATCTTGTTCTTTGTTTTCCTTATTTTTTTCTGTCATTTCATTTTGTTTACTTCTCTTCCGTTTTCCTCTTCTTCTTTTTCTTCTTCTTCTTCCTCTTCTTCTTCATCCTCAACTATTTGTACATTCATCTTGATTTAATAACATTGTCTATCCATGATAGACATGTTGAACAAAAAATTCTTGTATCTTTCCTCAAATCTTGCATTACCTCAGCACACTGTGGATGGGTCGGAATGTTGCAAAATGCAGCACATTTTCTGATTAGGTTTTTTGTGGGATTGACTATGCTATACCAAACCTTACACAGTTTGCATGCTTTGGCATTCTTTTCCTAATGCATCATTAGGATATTCACAAGATTCACCTTATCATTTTCTTTGTCGGAATATGTTGGTTTATGTATATTTTCTTTATGAGTCGCCTTGACCACTTGGATTTATTTGGAACTTCTTCAATTATTTTCAAGATGTTTTCATTAGATTTGTTCCAGTTTGAAGGATTATATCCTTCTAATATATCTATGAATGCTTTTGTATCTTTTTGGTTAGGACTGTTGCTGATTTCATAGATGAGAAATGCCAGTTCCCTTCCTGCTACCTCATCATATTGCGAATCCGCCAAGCAAGCTAAATTACGCCACTCTTCCCGCAGTTGGAACTTACTGCCATCTTGTTTCTGATTTCAGTATTACACTTGTAACTAACTTAGAAGACGCTTTATCTACTATTTCACACTAATAATTTATCACCGATAGTTCACGAACACTTCTAGATATTTCTCAAATTCTAGTCGTATGTTAAACTTGTGATATCTGTTGATTAATCTGACTTCACGCGGGTACGTCTCACCAAGCAAGATGGCAATCAAGAGGCTCCCAGTGATATTCCCCGCCTGAGAAGGTCCGCAAAACTCGAAAATGCTCGCCGTATGAGTCACCTTCCCAGGAACCAATGTAAACTCGACCTTCCGGAGAGGTTCTCCAAACCATACTCGAGAGCCCGCAACTTCATGATATAAGGAGAAGAATTCGCCACTGGAAACCTTACGGGGTGCTTGGTGAGCACGAGCCCGTGCTGAGACAAGGTCAGCTTAATCAAAACAACAACCACTGGAATTCAGTCCCTAAAAAGTCATCGCTGGATAATGTCCAGTGGATCAGGACGAAACGTCGACTTGGAGTGATATATATATATATATATTATATATATAATATATATATATAATATATATATATACATATATATACATATATATATATATATATATATATATATATATATATTATATATATATATATATATATATATATATATATATATAGAATATATATATATATATATATATATATATATATATATATATATATATATATGTATGTATATGTAGATATGTAGAGATATATATATGATATATATATATATATATATATATATATATATATATATATATATATATATATAGATATTATATATATATATATACAGAGAGAGAGAGAGAGAGAGAGAGAGAGAGAGAATTGTATAAGCAATAAAAAACCAAAATGACTCAATCGAATTTTACCATGCCCTTTGGTGCGTTGCTCGCCAGTCTAAGCTACAACGAGAAAGCCTTCATCAGAAAAATAGAGAAGACTCTCTACAAAATTGATATAACAAAACCTGTCTACGAGAGGGTCTCCTTCCGAAATTATTATTATTATTATTATTATTATTATTATTATTATTATTATTATTATTATTATTATTATTATTATTATTATTATTATTATTCAGAAGATGAACCCTGTTCGTATGGAAGGTCCCCACCACAGGGGCCACTGACTTGTAATTCAAGCTTCCAATGAATATTAAGGTGTTCATTAAGAAGTAACAGAAGGTCAAGGGAAACACAGAAAGAAGAGATGTATGTCACTTAATAAAAAGAAAATGAAATTGATAAATTAAAGAAAAGATAAAAAATGTATTAAAATGCAATGAGAATAGCATTAGGGTAGTAATGCATTGCAGCTTCGCTTTTTGTTTATTCCCCTCAATCAGTAAGGTAACTAACTGCCGTCTTCTGTCAACAGTCCAGAAATGAAGTCACCTTCCGCTTCGACGTTCGCTACCAGACTGAACTCGTTTCGGCTCACCTGGAGTAGAAGGTCCGAGAGATCTCAATTCATACGTAAGAACGAATCCACCCGTGAGTAAACAAATGTCAGGTGTGAGTGAGCCGTGTTCTCTCACAGCATGTCGAGTGCTTAATTTACGTTGTAGATTGAGCCACTGTCCTTTTCATAATGGTGTGAGGGTTTCTGATGAAAGTGTGAGGTCTGAGGCAGGAGTCTGTGTATTGTTTATGATGTGTTCTGTGTCCTTTTTCGTTTGAAATGCATTATTTATTTATTTTTCTGTAGCTGGGAATTTTTTGACGTACTTTTTAAGTGTGCTCATCCATATGCATAGACTATTGAACTTGATTCGTAACCAGTAATTGATTCTTAACCATATTAGATGTATACAACTTTGTAAATTCAGCATGGTCATGGTTTGATAATGAATAATATTGCCAAGGCCAAGTAGAAAATTTCATTTTGCAAGTTTATATATATATATGTATATATATATATATATATATATATATATATATATATATATATATATATATATATATATATATATATATGTACAATTCCACAATGGTCCCGTGGATGAAGTATGTATATAAGAGATCCTTTCATTCTCACGTGAGGATCCCTTATATATATATATATATATATATATATATATATATATATATATATATATATATATATATATATATATATATATATATATATATATATATATATATATAATATATATATATATATATAATATATATAATGCCATCTCCTCTTAAACCAACATTTATGTCTCTAACAGTGACAAGTTTGTTTTCTGACACGTGTTCAAGTTATCGTAAAAAAAACTCCTTATACAGTTCTTCCAGTGTTTTTTTATATTTATCATACTAACCATTACATTTCCTCAAGTTAACTATTGTTCTCCGTTTTTTGGCGTCAATCGTGTTTTGATTTCTGATTATTTTTCCCTAAATAACTTAGATATATTTCTTGATATGTAACGTAAAAAACCCAGCCTAATCAATTTCTGGGAAAACACTGAATATATTTACTCATCTGTTGTTCAGTGCATCCTTAATGCTGACAGACATGCAGTGGTGTTTTTCATTATTACTTGTCTTTTTATTTTGCTCTCTCTCTCTCTCTATCTCTCTCTCTCTCTCTCTCTCTCTCTCCTCTCTCTCTGCCACTTGCTTGTCGATTCACTTTCATATAATAATGCTAGATTTTTCTGCCATGAGTAAAATTAAATAAAATTGGAAAGTTCATTTAAATTTTACTCAATTCAGGTGTTTCATCCGTACTAGAATAATAAGAAAATCTTAATGATGAGAAATTCGACATTATTTTATCTGGTATCAAAAATAGTAAGTTGAAGACCCTTCATGACTTGCATTTTCATTTTGACTCAATTTGAGTTGACACAATACAGGTTTTTCATTCGTATAGGGCAAATAAAAAAAAGTTAATGAGAAATTCGTCATTTTCGCTTACTCGGTGAGTAAGTGTTCAAACTACGTTGTTCTTGTTCTTGCTGCTGCTGTTCTTGTTGGGGGGTAGGAAAGCTCTTTTGAAGAGCCTAAAAAGGTCTGAAAAAGGTGTTTCGCTTTGGGTAAAGATACAGGAATTCTAGGTAAGATAGTCATGATTTATTTATACGAAGGAAAATGTCAAAATAAATAGTGTGCATGCTAAACAATACAGAATAACTATTTCTAATGAAATATAGCATATTTATTTTGAATTTTCGTCGATTTTAGCCCGCGACCCGAGTAAGCTGGAGGTCTCATCACGCCTTGTTTTATTTAGTATCAAAAATAGTAAGTTGAAGGTCCTTCTTGGCTACCAGTAGAAGCAGGGATGAGTTTTATTTAGTATCAAAAATAATAAGTTGAAGGTCCTTTGTGGCTACTAATAGAAGCAGGGATGAGTGTTGACGAGTCTTCTTTAGCACCAGTGGAGAGCGGATGAGACTCTATCGTCTTCAGGGACCAGGGACTCCGGAAGGCACGAAATTGCCAAAATTGGAGCCCTGTTTCCTACGATCCTGGAACGCTCCTCGACCTCCGTGTCCTAAGCTTGTGCCTCTGCCTCCCCCCAATCCTGGCCTCCCGAGGCCTCCTTTCCCTCGACCTTTTCCTCTTCCTCGACCTCCTTTTCCTCCTCCTCCTCGACCTCCCCCTCCCCTACCTGGCATTGGGCTGGCAAGGGCCGAGGACCCAGGTCCTGGAATCATTAAATCGGATCCCAGAAGGAGGAGGCAGAGAGCCAGTGTCACGAGAGTGGTCTGATGGGGTAAATAATATTTTATGTGTTATATACATTATATACATTTGTATATATACTGTATATATGCATTCATACATACATATAGTATATATGCATGTGTGTATATATATGCATATGCATATTTGTATACACACACACACACACACACACACACACACACATATATATATATATATATAATATATATATATATATATATATATATATATATATGTATAATAGTAAAGTATTATAGGGATACACGACTTAAAAACAGTATACATACATACTTATACATGTAATGATGAAGTATTACAGAGATACACGACTTCAAAACAGTCTGTACAATCCGGTGAGTCAGGAATGATAGGGTGCTGTGATTTATGCGTTTTTAAAGCGATTAATTTTTTCAATATTGAAATCGATTTCTCACAAATATCACCACTAATTCACACTTTTACTACAAGTGATGACAGTTACGAGAATATATATCATATGTAAAGAATAAATCACAAAGGAAGCTGTCAAAATTCGCAAAAGAATAAAAAGTAAATACACTTAACTAGCAGGCTGTATATATCTTGCAAATCTCAAAAATGTCTTATCTTTCTCTAAGAACCCATAACACTCAGCTAATCTCGGGAACCTTGCAAATTATCTCTTTCTCAGTCTCAAGCAACTGGAAACATTCCTCCAATCACAGAACCTTGAATTCAGCCTTTCAAAATAACAAAATGATCTTTAGTGTAACATTCTTCAGTGACTTCTTACCAACTTCATCGTGTTGCGAAGAAATACTGTAGGTGTATCGAGTGCGAAGTTTAGCCTGGACTGAAGACTCCTGACGGCTGAATACGCCGAGGATAAACCCTGATATGGGCGGAGTTTGGCCCCTCAGTTGCGAAAAATTTGGGGTATTTGGGATAGTAACGTTTGTCCTTCGAAAGTAGTATGTTAATGATTAGATTTGCATCAAAGGCACCGAGATATTTATGGGGAAACGAAGTCATTTGAGGTCAATATAATCAGCTGCTTTAGAGAAGGTACCAATTATTATATCTGGCAGGTATTTGATTATTCGTTTCTCCGGGACACTGAAGTACTATAACTCTCTCTCTCTCTCTCTCTCTCTCTCTCTCTCTCTCTCTCTCTCTCTCTCTCTCTCTCTCTCTCTCTCTTCCAGACGTTATGATTTTCGAAATTGTAGTGTACAACTCATGAGAATGTTGGGAAAATAAAAACTTTAGTTAACATTTCGTGCAATATCAGTTCTCATTTGAGAAATCAAATCCCTGTTCCAATAAGTTGACTGCAACACCAAAATAAACTACTAATGAAATGTTAGAAAAGCGGGAACAAAGCGTGTTTTTGCAGGAGAATTCTCTTTGACAGGATGTGATATTTTCAGTAAGTTATATTTATCATGTAAATTCATTTGCAGACTTCATGTAATGCTTTCTTGAAAAAAGTGGTCACTAAGAGCCAGCCAGTCTACTCTGGTGGGTTGTAGCTAGGACGACGAATTGCTGAAAACAAAGTACCATATGTATATGTGTGTATATATATATATATATATATATATATATATATATATATATATATATATATTATATATATATATATAATATTGCCACGTATGCCGCGATATTTTTTATACACAAACATTAAGCTACAAGTATATGAAACGACATTTGTAGTTTAATGTTTGTCTATATATATATATATATATATATATATATATATATTATATATATATATATATATATATATATATATATATATGTGTGTGTATGTATGTCTATATGATATATACATATAATATATATGTGTGTTTAGAAAATGTGTTGATGTATCCATTATCCATTATTAAAAAAAATTGAATACAAAGTACATGGATTAACATGAGAGTAATGAAGAAAAAAATTTGGGTGTAAAAGTGATAAAGAAAATTATAATATGTTATTCTTTAGCGTAAAGTTTATTTCAGTATGCAAATCTTTCTAATTTGTGCTTAAATTAAGATTAGACAGATATTCAGCTTACGAAAATGCATTAGACTGTGCCCTGAAAAGGCAATAACTGCCTTGAACAGGGTGAAATGCCTATTGTGGCTGAATAATTCTGCTCTCTGAATATCTTTACAGCTACAGATTAACATATTCACGGGTTTGGTTCTTCTAAATCTGGTTGACACTGGAGCGTGTAAATCTTATAACAGGGCAGTGCTCTAATGGGACCAATCGATTGTGACGAAACCGTAATTCATCAGCGTCATATATTTGCTTCTAGATCATACTTGCCTAATCTAATCGCCGATTCCGTTCCTTTGGTGACTTATGTGGAACAGCCTCTTATGTGGAACAGCCTCTCAGAGGAAGTTCAAGCGAAGATACAGTGCATCACTACCATAATAATATTCTCTTTGCACTTGAATGCATTTTCATTTATTTGTTAATTTAATTTATTTTTTTTAATGAGTGAGATATCTTCTTTCTGTATTTCCATGTACCTCCTGTTACTTCGTAAAACATCATATTCTTTGGAAGCTTGAATTTCAAGTCAATGGTGCCTGTAGGCTTGTTCCATATGAATAGCTTTCATCTTATTAATAATAATAAAAATATGCTTCCCACATGGATCACTGTATTGATCCATTAGAATTAGTTAATCATCTACAAAATTCGGATGAATTTACATGATGCTGTTAGTTTTCCTTTCTGGACTTGGGTTGAATGAACTTTTATAAGATGCATAACTTTATTCTCCTGGAGAATATAGCAGTAAATGAGATGTCTTTGCATTACATAGTGAAGCCCCAACATTACCGGGGCTAAAATGTGAATAAAAGTTAGGTTTCTGTAATCAGAATATAGAAGGTTATCAGTTGAATTCTCAAGCTCTTGTTGAAAAGGATGTCTGGATGCAATAAATTTTCATCAGGGCGACAACTTAAAAAAAAATTTGTGACCAGTAATAGTAACTGTTGGATGTACAGACTCTTAGTGACCTCTGTTAACTGGTAAACTAGGTCCTAATGTCCCCCATTTGGTGTTGGAGTATATACTCAGTGGTCCTAAGTTGTGTTGTCAATACTGATTTTTAATAACCCCTATTAGTTGGTGGTGTATTGTGTGGTGAACAGATTGTTAATAACCTCCTCTGAGAATTGAATACAAGCTCTTTATGACCCCCATTGGGTATTGAACACACTATTTTAATGATCCCAATTAGATAGCAAATACAAACTCTTTATGACCCCCACTGGGTATTGAATACAGTATCTTAAGAACCCCTGTTGGATGGTGAATACAAATTCTTAACGAATCATTGGGTAGTGAATACAGACTCCCAATGACCCCCCACTCGTTATTGAACACAATATATTAATGACCCTTGTTGGAGAGTGGATACAAATTCTTAATGACTCATGGAGCAGTGAATACAAACTATTAATGACTCTCATTAGGTAATGTACACAATGTCTTAATGACTTCCAGAGGATTATGAACACTATATCTTTATGACCTACAGAGGATTATGAACACAATATCTTTATGACCTACAGAGGATTATGAACACAATATCATTATGACCTAAAGAGGATTATGAACACAATATCTTTATGGCCTCCAGAGGATTATGAACACAATATCTTAATGACCTACAGAGGATTATGAACACAATATCTTTATGGCCTCCAGAGGATTATGAACACAATATCTTTATGACCTACAGAGATTTATGAAACACAATTTATCTTTATGACTTTAGCGAAGGATTATGAACACAATATCTTTATGACCTCCAGAGGATTAATGACCTTGTTGGATGGTGAACACAATCTCTTAACAACCCCCTCTGAAAATGGTGACGAACAATGAATTTTTAGGAAAAACAGTTAGCATTATCCAAAATGGTGGTGATGACCGCCATAATGGTGATGATGGCCGCCGTAGCCTCCACCAAAGCCTCCGCCAAAGCCTCCACCAAAGCCTCCACCAAAGCCAAGACCAAAGCCTCCGAAGAGGCCGTGCCCAAAGCGGCCTCTGCGTCGTCCGAAGCGGCCCCGGCGCCTTCCGAAACCCCCGAATCTACCGAACCCCCCAAGGCCGAAGCCGCGGCCAAAGCCTCCCCTGCGTCGGTGCGGGTCGGGGTCCGGAACAGGTTCTGGAAGGGGGCTGGCAAGAGCCACCGGGCCCGGCTCTGGAAAGGCCGTCGCTGCTCCCAGGAGAAAACAGAGCGCAAACGCCACCAAGATCTGGAATGAGGATGAATGTTAGGGTTGCATGTTCACCTGGAATGGGAATCGTATTAGTTTTATGTCACCATTGTCTGGAATTGAGATGAATGTTAGAGTTGTATGTTCACCTGGAATGGGAATCATATCAGTTTTATGTCACCATGGTCTGGAATGAGAATGAATGTTCGGGTTGTATGTTCACCTGGAATGGGAATGTATATTAGAGTTCTCTGTCACCAAGATCTGTAATGGGAATGTTTATTAGAGTTATGTCACCAAGATCTGGAATGGGAATGAATATTAGAGTTTTTTTTAAGAGACTGGAAGGTTCTTATAGGGTTTTAATAAGAGGTAATTTCGCTGTTCCAGGTATTTGAGAAAATCGTCATTTAGGCTTTCCAGGAATTTGACTCGGATTTATTTTCGTTATGATGATCATACTGTATATAAGGATTCGGTACATTCTGAATAGGACATATATACTTCAAAACTCTCGCCAGAGGTAATATTAAATTCAAACCAAGAATGAATAAAGCATTACGTTTTTTCAAAGTATTTTTCCATCACGGATCAAAGCAAGTGTATAGAATGCAACACTTCACCCGACGTCTTACCAAATTCATAGTTGTACGTCGAGCTGACTGTCTTGGTATGGAAGCAACCGGAGATCGAATGCGTAGAGGGTATGTCCTGCTTTCACTTAAATATTCCAGTCACTGGAAGCGGCGTACGACTCACCCTGAGCGGAGTTATGCTTCGAGTTGCCAGTGGTGACTTCCTCACGACAACAACACTGGTCCTGACGAAGACCTGTTAAGATACTGCAAGGGATTTGAACTCTGATGAACGTAAACGTAGAATCTTTGTAGTGATTCGACGGGGATTCACTGAGCAGTGAGCATCTGGTTCGCTGGACGATCAGACAAATCGAATCGGCTCGTTGATAACTGCCAACTGAATTTGCTCTGAACCGGCTGTCAGTTCATCTTTTATTTTTTTTTCACACGTTCCTGCAATCATTCCGGGAAATTGCAGCCTTTGCAACGAGCACGAACGAAATCCTCGGGATACAACGCAGTATATTTGCGTTGTATAATGCCTCCGTAATACGTTTGGATTATGGGATTCTTGATAGACAATATTGCAATAAAAAAAATAATACTTATTGTAGTACAAGTCTTGAAATGGAGAAAAAAATCCACAATTATGTATGGATATTAATATTTAAAAGGAGATCAAACAGATTCCCGAAAGTGCTCTGTACAGATTTATATTTAGATATATTTGTACCCGTAGATAACTACTAGATTTGTTTCGCCAAAATTGCAGTCAGTACGGGAGGAATGGCCGTCTTGCAATCGTCCTGCAACTTAATGTGTTTCCTGTCTGTGATTGAGGCGGACAGTGTAGTCGTTGGTTTGACGTTTTGCAGAGGGACAAGAGAGTATTCAGAGATGTTTCTGCGTAATTCCGGAGGGTCTCCATCGTTTAATAGCAACTATACGTGTTTTTTCCTTTATATCACTCTACAATTTACGTATTTCAATAATTTTTATGTTGTATTTTTAATTATTTATTTGTGGAATTATTAATTTATTTTTATTTTTTCTAATGACAGATCTCTTCTTTTTGTAGTTCCCATTACCTTCTGCCCCATAGGGAGGTAGTGCCGTCAGTGCACCTCATTCGGTGCAATGTAGGCATTCCTTAAGGTTCTTTGCAGCGTCCCTTCGGCCCCTAGTTGCAACTACTTTCATTCCTTCTACTTGTACCTCCGTTCATATTCTCTTCTATCTTACTGTCCACCCTCTCCTAACAATTGTTTCATAATGCAACTGCGAGGTTTTCCTCTTGTAACACCTTTCAAACCTTTTTCTGTCAATTTCCGTTTCAGCGCTGAATGGCCTTAGTTACCCTAGTGCTTGGCATAATGCCAAAAATCTATATAAATAAAATAAAATCAACATATTACCTTCTGTTATTTCTTGCTTATGAGCACCATTGTTCTTTGAAAGCTTGAATTTCAAGTCATTGGGTCCTGTGGTGGGCTTGTTCCATATGAATAGGGTCCATCTTCTGAATAATGGTAACAATAATACGCAGTTGGCTAGTGTGTGATATTATAGTCACCAGGTGAAGGGTAGTTCGTTTTGCAGGATGTCAGTCATATCTTGGGGGCCTGGCTTAAAAGGCATTTGTGCATAAAATCAAATATGAAATTATCTTATATAGTGTATTTTTACACATATTCTAAAATATTTTCAAGGTGAAGCAATACACTTCACAAGATAATTTTCGAACTAGTGAAGTAATTCACTGTTTTATTCCGAAAGTCAGTGTGAGCAAAATGCGTTCTTTTGTTCAAAGCGAAACAGAGAAGTAATAGAGACTTTCTGCCATTTCATATACTACGCATAGACGGGTTATAATTTTTCCATATGCTCGGTGCTTTTGCAATCATTCTTTCATGAAAAATCTGATGTCCTTGAAAAGACTTAATCTTATGAACATCCAGGTTGTTTTAAATCAGACTTACTCCGCCTCTTCAACTTCAGACGAAATAATACCTATACTTGACGTGAATTGAAATATATATTTTATATATTTGATAAGACAGTACGTGAGGACTTAGTAGACATTAATTTGGTGAAACCAGCTCTACTGTCTATGCAAGTTCTTTAAGGCTGTAGTGTTCCTCGTTGGACGAGAGGTTTTCGTGCTCGGCTACCAATCAGGTGGTCCGAAGTTCGATTATCGGCGCAGCCAACGTGGAATCAGAGAAATGTATTTTTGGTGATAGAAATTCATTTCTCGGTATAATGTGGTTCGGATCCCACAATAAGATGTTGGAGAGCTGTTAATTAGCTCAGTGGTCTGGTTAAAGTAAGATATACTTAACTTTTTACAGATTGTATATATATATATATATATATATATATATATATATATATATATATATATATATATATATATATATATTAAACCAGCCCTGTTGTTTATACAAGTTCTTTACAGGCTGTAGTATGTATATATATATATATAAATAAATGTAAATGACACACACATACACACCACAACACACACACACACACAACACACCACACACACATATATATATATATATATATATATATATATATATATATATATATATATATATATATATATATCATCACTGCCAGAACAAAGAGGAGTATCTCAACAAAAAAGCTGAAAATTAAGATGATATCACCATTAGGTTTCTCGCAGCGATTTTTATAGGAGGCCAAGTGGTGTGTCTGTACGTCTTATAAAAAAAAAACCATGTAAACATTAAAAATGGGCTTTGGATATTGATCACAGTATTGACCCACTGGAATCAATCTCTTGAGTGGAAACTCATGGACCATCTTCAATTTTCATACTTTTATTAGTTTTTTCTTTCTCTCGATCCAGGTTTAATAAAACTTAGTGGGATGTATAAATTTAATTAGATTTATTTTCCTTAAGAATATAATGCTACAAAAAAATCACAAAAGTGGATTAAATATATGCCTTACATCGCAAGGACTTAAATGTACATAAAATTTATGATCCTTAAAAACAGAATCGCGGTAATACATATGGTATTATTATATTACTTGAATACCTCAAGCTAATGCCATTCTCGATGAACTAAGTTAATCTAGTTTCCATCTGACAGAAAACATCAAAAAATGTCTTGCATATTTCGTGAACTCTCTTTGGCATTGACTGATTTTGGTTGATTCGTGACCACGAATTGTGATTTTCGTGAGTACAGAATCTTGAGCCGACTTAATGCCCCTCTTATTTGGTTATGAGTGCAGACCTTTAATGACCACTGTTTGGGGTTGGGTACAGACTCCTGATGACCTCCAATGGGTGATGAATAGAAAGTTTTAATGACCCTGTTTGGTGGTGAGGACAAACTTTTAATGACCCCTGTTAATTAGTGATACAGCTTTAATGGCGCCCATTGGGTGATGAATAAACTCTTAATGACCCCTGTTTGGTGGTGAGTATCTATTCTTCATGACCCCAATTGGGTGAAGAGTACAAACTCTTAGTGACTCCATTGGATAATGAGTACAGATTCTTAATGAACCCTAATTGATGGTGAATACAGACTTAATGACCCCATTGGGTGATGAGGACTGATTCTTAATGAACCATAATTGGTGATGAATACAGACTCAATGACCCCATTGGATGATGAATGCAAACTTTTAATAAGCCCTATTTGGTGATGAATGAAGACTTAAAGACCCCTATTTGATGGCGAATACAGACTCTTAATGACATAATTGTGTGGTAACTACAGACTTAATGGCGCCCAATGGAAATACCGATGATTAAGAAATCTTGAAGAAGTCAGTGGAAATTGAAGATGACCGAAGGACCTTAGCGATACCCACTAAAAGTGATCGTGCGTAAGGACCCCCAGTGGCGTCAGGTGATGGTGGTGGTCAGGCACGAAGTGGCCATCAAAGTGGTGGTCATCGAAGTGGTGACCTCCCCCCCGAAGCCCCCGTGGTGACCTCCCCCCCCGAAGCCACCAAATCCTCCTCGGCGCCCAAAGCGACGTCTACCCCGACCACCAAATCCCAAACGGAATAATCTTCCTAATCCTAATCCGCCCCCCCGTCGGCCTCCTCTCCCTCGGTGAGGATCGGGGACTGGAGCGGGTCCTGGAAGAGCCTCTGGAAAGGCCGTAGCCCAGCCCAGGAGGAGGCAGCAGAGCGCCAGTGTCACCAAGATCTGGAATGGGAAGTGAACGTCTTAGGATATCTGATATGACACTAAGAAGAGATAAAATTACTCTTTTTAAGATTTATAAATGAATCCTAATATTGTTTATGAGCTAATATGACTTTTCAAGACATGAGTAATAATTCCTGATATTTTTTAAGAGCTACTATGACTTGACACGAATTATAAGCAATAAGTCCTAACATTTTTTAAGAGCTAATATGGTTCTTTAAGATTTATAAATAAATCCTAATATTTTTTAACAACTAATATGACTCTTTAAGATTTATAAGTAAATCCTAATAATCTGTAACAGCTAATATGACTTTAATATGGATTCCAGTGCTTGGCTTCAAGCCTAAATTTCATATTCATATTCAATATGAATTTAAGATTTATAAATAAATCTTAATATTCTGTAACAGCTAATATGACTTTAAGATTTATAAATAAATCCTAATATTCTGCAACAGCTTTAAGATTTATAAGTAAATCCTAATATTCTGTAACAGCTAATATAACTTTAAGATTTTTAAAATAAATCCTAATATTTTAAGAGCTAATATGACTTATCAAGATTTATAAATAAAGCCTAATAGTATTTTAAAGAGCTGATAGGATTATTCACGACTTATTAGTAAATCCTATTTTGATTTTCGAGAATGGTGGCGGTGGTAAAACCTTTCATGATCTTATTCGTCTGAATTGCTAATGCCCTGGATTCTCACTCGAAAGACCGGGGTTCGGTCGCGTGGCGAATCAGAAATTGGTTTATATATATGTATGTATGTAATATATATATATATATATATATATATATATATATATATATATATATATATATATATATAATATATATATATATATATATATATATATATATATATATATATATATATATATCTCCTGGATTATCTCTTTAATGTTTACCCTTTTGACAATTAACCATCTGGTATTCTTGATCTTGTTGTGTACCTGAGACCTTTCTCTCCAATTCTATTTCATTCGTTCCTTGACAATGTCAAGATAATCCTATTAACTGGAGTAAGCAAGAGCCTTAATCCCTTGTAATGACACAGTTAAAGGGAATATCATTGAATCTTGTTTCATCAAGTCAAATAATGGAAATGTTCTTAATTTAAGTCTTGGTTTATTTAACTTGATGCCTTCATAATGAAAAAAGTTGTAGATAAATATAAGCCACAAAATTAATATATTCAGTTTTTACATGTTTTGGACTGTACGGATACTTTGTAATTTCGGTTAGGGTTAAATCTATGTTTAGGTTTGTGACCGTGTGATATCCGATAATCCTGGATTATCTCTTTAATGTTTACCCTTTTGACAATTAACCATCTGGTATTCTTAACCTTGTTGTGTACCTGAGACTTTTCTCTCCAATTGTATTTCATTCGTTCCTTAGTAAAGACGAAAGCGCTTGGATTTCTGACTATCATTATCCTGTGGTATTCGCTTATATATTATATATATATATATATATATATATATATATATATATATATATACATATATATACATATATATACATATATATACATATATTATATATATATATATATATATATATATATACATACTACACATACATACATATACACACATATATATATACACACACATAATATATATATATATGTAGATATATATATATATATAAATATATATATAATATATATATATATATATATATATATATATATATATATATATATATAATATATAAACTATATAGACAAACGGACAAAGAAATCATATCAAGTCAATCAGGAAATCAAATGTACGGCAAACCAGGAAGCTGGCAATCTTAAGTGTTGTTAATCAAAAGTCAGAATAAAGT
>NC_061108.1:411753-416753 GCF_015104395.2 Macrobrachium nipponense
CAAAAGGGTACAAACCTGCACGGTCGTGAAAATGCTTTTAAAAGGGCCTCAGATATGTATATGCAGTAAAGAGGAACCTGGCGTTATTGTTCTTGGTTTGGAGGCTTATAAATTCTAATCGACCTGATATGAATAAGTATATTTCAAGATTTTGCGTTTAGCTTTCTAGTGCAGATAACCTTCGTTTGAGTAAGGACAAATTACCAGATTCTGAGAGAGCGCAAATTGGTCAGTTTTTCCCCTGTGTGGACCGATGAAAACCAGTCTTGGTTGGAGCTTCAAAAACCACAAAAGGACCTTAACCTTGAAGATGGCCATGGGAATCTAATGTAGGGTCAACACCCTAACTGTCAGAATGCACGGGACGGATTTATTTTTTTTAGTATAATACCTGCATTCTTTCATTCGAGCAGAAACTACTTGAAATTTCTTCGTGGTATTTCTCGTAAGATACCAGGATGGAATAACCTATATAGCTATAAGTCGTTGACTTGTTTTCAACATTTTTTTTATATTGATGCATGTCTAGTAGTCCTAACCAGTGCTTTATAAGGGTATCCAACATTTTCCAAGTATGTTTTCTCCACTTACGGTTACTGGCTTTTTTCCCCCACATTTTAGTGATGCGGATACAATAAGTTACCGACGTGTTATGGCGCCTTGCAGTAATATGGATGCAATCTTACGGTTTACGGAAGCTCTCTTTTCAGGAGCTTCACTAGAGTCCACGAGACGTGTAACTGAGGTTCATATTGACATTCTGAAATGCCTGGCCTTTTACTGTACAGTGTAGTCACAACCTTTAGCGTTCACGGATGCTCCCTTGGTGGGAGCTTTACCAGAGTCTATGAGACTCCTTACCGAGGTTCGTATTGTCATTCTGGGGCAGCTGGTGTTTTATTGTAATGTTGTTGTTTTATTGTAATGCTCCCTTGGTGGGAACTTCGCCAGGGAGTTCTTGGGACGTATTAGCGAGTTTTATATTGAGCTTTTGCTGAGGCGCCTTACAGTAAAAAAAAATACCGTATTTATATTAATTTTCGTTGGTGAAACAACGCTCAGTTTGACCGTAGATTTTAGCATGCGCTCCGAGTAAAAAAAAACTTATATCTTAGTTTTACCAGACCACTGAGCTGATTAACAGCTCTCCTAGGGCTGGCCCGAAGGATTGGATATTTTTACGTGACTAGGAACCAACTTGTTACTTAGCAAAGGGACCTACAGCCTATTGTGGGATCCGAACCACATATATCGAGAAATGAATTGCTATCATCAGAAATAAATTTCTCTGATTCCTTGTTGGCAGAGCAGGGAGTCGAACCAGGCCCCTGCGATCGGTAGTCGAGCATGTAACCGACTCGTCCCACAAGGAACTGCGTTGCCCGAGCAAGTTGGAGTTCGGATCACGCCCTCTTTTATACAGACGTCCTAAACAAACCGTCCAGATCATTTGAAAATGATGAGTTCAACAGTTAATCGCGATGATGTGAATTTTGAGAAGGCAGGCAAAGGGAGACTTCCTGTTCATTATGTCGGGGTTCGCTGGTAGGATATAAAACTTCAAGTGACTTTCATGATCTGCGTTTATCAGCAACGTTCTTTCCGCCGTGATATTTTTGTATTGTGTTTTTATTTTTCGTATTCATTTATTTTTCGTATTCATTAAATTTTCAGTCATTAACTTTTACTATTTGTTAGCCCCTTTTTATTTTTTTATTTATCTTTTCATCGATTTTTCACGTATTCACTGTTCTATTTCATTTATTTTTCATCTCTTTTATAATTTTCTGTGTATCATTCTTTTCATTTCTATCATTACTTAATTTATGTTTTTGTCATTTTTCTTTGATTTATTTTTCCTACTTAAAATTTTTTTATTTCATTTATTTTCATCCCTTTTATAATTTTCTGTCTATTATTCTTTTCTCGATCATTCATTTATTTTGCTTTTTTCTTTGATTTCTTCTTACTACTTTAAGAAACAATAATTTTCTCTTTCATTCGTTTTAGTTAAAAAAAAATAAAAATAAAACTCCAGTATCGGTATGTATCAATTTTTAGCAATTTTGAATTCTTCTTACTGCTTAAAAAACATTTACTAAATCATTCATTTTATTATATAAAAAAAAATTTCCTGCGTATATATTTATTTATTTGTTGTAGTTTTATTTAATTCATTTTTACTAAGAAAAAAAACTCTTTCATTAAATTATTACAAAAAAAAGTCTCCAGTATTTATATTTATTAATTTTTTTTGCATTTTCGATTTCTTACTACTTAGATAAAACATTTTCTCTGTCTCCAGTGTCTCTATTTATAATTTTTTTTGAATTTCTTATTTCTCCTTACTACTTAAAAAACTTTTAATCTTTCATTTATTCTAAAACCAAAAAAATGTTTCCAATATCTATGTTTTCTTTTATTTTTAGTATTTTTCTTTGGTTTCTTCTTACTACTTTAAAAAAACATTTTCTCTCATTCATTTTAGAATAAAAAACTGTTTCCAATATCGATGTTTTTACTTTAGTATCTTTATTGATTTCTTCTTACTACTTGAAAAAACATTTACTCTTTCATTCATTTTAAAACAAAAAACTGTTTCCAGTATCTATGCTTTTTTTAATTTTTAGTAATTATTCGATTTCGTCTTACTACTTAAGATAAACATTTTTTCTTTCATTCAGTTTATTAATAAAAACTTTGTCCAGTATCTATATGTATTTATTTTTTATTTTTCTTTGATTTCCTTTTACTAATGAAAATAAACCTTTTCTCTTTCATTCAGTTTGAAACAAAAAACTTTCCAGTATCCATGTTTTTTCATTTTTACTATTTTTATTCATTTATTCTTACTACTTAAAATAAAAATTTTCTCTTTCATTCAGTTTATTAAAAATTTTTTCAAGTGTATATTTATTTATTTATTTATTTATTTGTTTATTTATTTATTTATTTATTTATTTACTTTAGTTTTATTGATTTAACCTTACTAAACATTCTTTCATTCATTTTATTACAAAACACACTTTCCAATTTTTTTTTCATTATTTTTCAATGAGTTCTGCTTACTACATAAAATAAACATTTTCTCTTTCATTCGTTTCATCACAAAAAATCTTTTTCCAGTATCTACCGAGATTGAAGGCCGTTGGGTTTTTCCCACGTCCTTTATAAATCTGCTTTGTTCTGGTTCTCTATTCCTCGTTTAATTTATTTCCCTCTTGCCTCTTCCCGCTCTTCTGTTGGTCTTGTAACTTTCTTCCTGCCATCAATGGTATTATTATTATTATTATTATTATTATTATTATTATTATTATTATTATTATTATTATTATTATTATTATTATTATTATTATTGTTATTATTATTAACAACCTTGATTATATAATGATAATATAATAATAATAATAATAATAATAATAATAATAATAATAATAATAATAATAATAATAATAATAATAATAATATTTATTCATTATTATTATATAAACTATGTCACAATTATAGATTTCCAGTCTTTCTTGTTTAGCTAACATTTATTGTAAAGTTCGAGAATGAAATCATATTACAGTACTTTTCAATTAGCTTTTAGAGGTGCCGTTTCAAAATGGCTGCATCATGGTATACTCCGTCTGACTTTATTTAGGAAGGCGTCTGCGCCTCTGGTTGGTCCTGAATTAAGGAGGTCACTGCCCGTCTACTGCTGTGCATTCATCTGCAGTGATGATGCTGGGAGATGCTGAAAGCTTGATGTAGCATCTGTTGAAAGATATTCACTGTAATAGTTCAGATCACTGCTTTCACTGCTGTTCTGCCGCCGATAATTTTCTGATTTCATTGATAAATTGCTCCTTTCACTGAAAATTTATCTATTTTTATCATAACATTTCTGTCATTTGTATGATATTCACTGGGAGAATCTAGATCACTGCTTTCCTTCTGTTCTGTCTATGATAAATTTCTGATTTCATTGATAAATTTCTCCTTTCACTGATACATTTCTTCTTTTATTGATGAATTTCTCCTTTTTATTGATAAATTTCTTACAGTGTTAAATTTCTCCTTTCATTGATGAATTTCTGCTTCCATTAATAACTTTCTTCTTTCATTGATAAATTTTTGTCATAATGAATTTCTCTTACAATGATAAATTCATCTTTTTATTGCCAAATCTGTATTTCAATAAAAAATTTCTCCTTTCATTCATAAATTTCTCCTTCCATTGATAAATTTCGCCTTTTACTGAGAAGTTTCTCCTTTTACTGATAAATTTCTTCTTTCACTCATAAATTTTTCATTTTATTGATGAATTTCTCCTTTCATTGATAAATTTCTCTTTCATTGATAAATTTCAGTTATAGTATTGCAATGTAGGCTGTATGTTTATCAACAGCCTAGTCAAGAGACTGAGATCATGTTTAGGATATATACGCATATATATATATATATATATTATATATATACACATATATATATATGAATATATATATGTATATATCCTAAACACATATTTCTGTTGTCAAGTCAATTTTTTAAAAGTACAAGTGATGTTTTTGAGATATAGTCATTCTGTTGTCATGGTATTAAGACTATTTTATAATATTTATAGCAAGCATCGACCACACACACACACAAATATTTAAAATATATATATATATATACATATATATATATATAATATATATATATATATATATATATATATATACACACATTCACAATAGTTAGCTTTCCCGAAACACGTAAATAATTTTTTTTTAAAGAGTGATCTTGCTGTGATTGTAGGTTATTTTTATTTTTTTTCCATCTACAATGTTGTGGTCGTCATCTCAAATATATAAAACCTATATATATATATAATATATATATATATATTTTATAATATATATATTAGATGAGATAGATAGATAGATAGATAATAGATAGATAGATAGATATACACATTACGGGTAAAAATGTTCTGTTAAAACATTTTACCATATATTTGTGGTCGTCATCTC